>NW_026262998.1:1162500-1340000 GCF_947179515.1 Apodemus sylvaticus
TAAAGAAATAGAAGGAGTCATAGAAAGTCTTCCAACCAAAAAAAGCAAAGGACCAGATAGCTTCAGTGCAGAATTCTACCAGACCTTCAAAGAAGAGTTAACACCAATACTCTTCAAACTATTCCACAAAATAGAAACAGAAGGAACACTACCCAATTCCTTCTACGAAGCCACAATTACGCTGATACCAAAGCAACACAAAGATACAACAAAGAAAGAGAACTTCAGACCAATTTCCCTTATGAACATCGATGCAAAAATACTCAATAAAATTCTTGCCAACCGAATCCAAGAACACATCAAAACGATCATCCACCATGATCAAGTAGGCTTTATCCCGGGAATGCAGGGTTGGTTCAATATACGGAAATCCATCAATACAATCCACTACATAAACAAACTCAAAGAACAAAACCACATGGTCATTTCATTGGATGCTGAAAAAGCATTTGACAAAATTCAGCATCCCTTCATGCTTAAAGTCTTGGAGAGAACAGGAATTCAAGGCCCATACCTAAACATAGTAAAAGCAATATACAGCAAACCGGTAGCCAGCATCAAACTAAATGGAGAGAAACTTGAAGCAATCCCACTGAAATCAGGGACCAGACAAGGCTGCCCCCTTTCTCCTTATCTTTGCAATATTGTACTTGAGGTACTAGCTCGGGCAATTCGACAACATAAGGAGGTCAAAGGGATACAAATTGGAAAGGAAGAAGTCAAACTATCATTATTTGCAGACGACATGATCGTCTACCTAAGTGACCCAAAGAACTCCACTAGAGAGCTCCTACAGCTGATAAACAACTTCAGCAAAGTGGCAGGTTATAAAGTCAACTCAAGCAAATCAGTGGCCTTCCTATACTCAAAGGATAAGCAGGCTAAGAAAGAAATTAGGGAAATGACCCCCTTCACAATAGCCACAAACAGGATAAAGTATCTTGGGGTGACTCTTACCAAACATGTGAAAGATCTGTATGACAAGAACTTCAAGACTCTGAAGAAGGAAATGGAAGAAGACCTCAAAAAATGGGAAAACCTCCCATGCTCATGGATCGGTAGAATCAATATTGTTAAAATGGCCATTTTGCCTAAAGCACTATACAGATTCAATGCAATACCCACCAAAATCCCAACTCAATTCTTCACAGAGTTAGAAAGAGCAATTATCAAATTCATCTGGAACAACAAAAAACCCAGGATAGCTAAAACTATTCTCAGCAACAAAAGGAAATCTGGGGGAATCAGTATCCCTGACCTCAAGCAATACTACAGAGCAATAGTGTTAAAAACTGCATGGTATTGGTACAGTGACAGGCAGGAGGATCAATGGAACAGGATTGAAGATCCAGAAATGAACCCACACACCTATGACCACTTGATCCTCGACAAAGAGGCTGAAAACATCCAATGGAAAAAAGATAGCCTTTTCAACAAATGGTGCTGGTTCAACTGGAGGTCAGCATGCAGAAGAATGCGAATTGATCCATCCTTGTCTCCTTGTACTAAGCTCAAATCCAAATGGATCAAGGACCTCCACATAAAGCCAGACAATCTGAAGCTAATAGAAAAAAACTGGGGAAGACCCTTGAGGACATCGGTACAGGGAGAAAGTTTCTGAACAGAACACCAATAGCGTATGCTCTAAGAGCAAGTATTGACAAATGGGACCTCATAAAATTACAAAGTTTCTGTAAGGCAAAGGACACCATCAAGAGGACAAATCGGCAACCAACAAATTGGGAAAAGATCTTCACCAATCCTACATCAGATAGAGGGCTAATATCCAATATATATAAAGAACTCAAGAAGTTAGACTCCAGAAAACCAAACAACCCTATTAAAAAATGGGGTACAGAGTTAAACAAAGAATTCTCACCTGAAGAACTTCGGATGGCAGAGAAGCATCTTAAAAAATGCTCAACTTCATTAATCATTAGGGAAATGCAAATCAAAACAACCCTAAGATTTCATCTTACACCAGTCAGTGTGAGGGGCCGCCCGTTGCTCCTGCAAACTCCATTACAAGGTGGCGTTTGCATCTAGCTAAAATGTATCATTAACCGGCGAACAAATCAGTGCGCATGCCTGAAGTGATTTAACGTCCTTCGGTCTCTGCCTACCTCGTGGTGTAATATGGGCTGATGAGCTGCAACCAATTAGGAAGTGCCACGTCCTAGGCAGGTTTACCAGCCTATATAAGGGACGGTTTTTCAGACCGTTGGAGTCTCCGTGGTTGTAAGCTTATGCTCTGCCTCTCAAGAGCCATTAAAGCATTCTACAGAAGGAACCTGAGTGTGCTGCGTCATTTTGCTGGCGAGACGGTAGTGCGGGACAACTGGTGCAGAAAACCCGGGAATACGACCAGACCATCGTCACCACCAAAGTGGAGACCCCTTAAATTCAGGTTTCAGAACTGTAGGGAAAGACGTTCAGAGAGGTACGTTTTTTCTGGACTTTGGCTTGAAGTTTCCTCCGCTTCAGGAAGATAGTATTGAGGCCTTGGTTATTGTTCTAGGGGCACTTGTGGTAACATTTGTATCCATCAAGGTTGGTGTTAAGTGCAATAAGACCGAAGTAGATACTTTCGCTTTCCAGGCAGGTTTTTACTTTCGCTTTCCCCGCAGGTTTTTAGATTGCCAACCGAACGCTCAGATGCCTGCTCCGGCTCACTAACTTTGGCCTCTTGGAATAAGCTGGGTAGGGACCTCGTTAGACGAATGGAGGACGGGGATTTGAGGCAAGGGACAACGGCCATTTGGAAACTTATCAAAAACTGTTTAGAGGATAAAACCTGCCAGACCGTTGTGGCGGAAGGCCGAAGTGTTCTTGAGGAAGTCCAGGATAGCATGTCAGAAACTGAACGCAGTGAGAGGTTAGGCGCGCGAAGGAAAAAATGGGCCCATTATAAGGAAAATGGACCTCCCGGAAAGTCTGACAAGGGAGAGTATTTTAAGGAACCTAGAGATAAGGAAAATGGACCTCCTGGAAAGTCTACAGACAAGGGAGAGTATTTTAAGGAACCTAGATGTAAGGAAAATGGACCTCCCGGAAAGTCTGCTGACAAGGGAGCGTATTCTAAGGAACCCAGTATAAGGAAAATGGACCTCCCGGAAAGTCTGCTGACAAGGGAGCGTATTCTAAGGAACCTAGAGATAAGGAAAATGGCCCTCCTGGAAAGTCTGCTGACAAGGGAGTGTATTTTAAGGAACCTAGAGACTCTTTATTTGTTGAAAAGTCGGACAAGGGGACTAATTTATACCCCGTCCGAGAGCTGAAAGCTCTGCAATTAAGTAGTTCAGACAGCCCTGGAAGCTCAGAGGATGAAAGCCTCGACCCCGAGGAGGAGGCTGAGCTAGATGAGGAAGTGGCAAAATATGAAGAGGAGAGTTATCATCATTTGCAGGGCAATAAGAGACACCAAAGACATTCACATTATGGGATAGCCGCTTCACAGGTGGTCCCTTCGGCACCCCCTCTGTATGAGGTCCGCCGAGGATCCTTATCCCTCCTACCTGATAAGGTGGGAAGGAAGCTACGCTCGGCCTTCTCTGTTTTTGAAGGCCTAGATGATGGGCGGGTATATGCGCCCGTGGAATATAATCAGATAAAAGAATTAGCAGAATCAGTCAGAAAGTATGGCGTTTGCGCCAATTTTACATTAGCACAACTGGATAGTTTGGCAAGAGATTCTATGACACCTGCTGATTGGCAGGCAGTGGCCAAAGCCACGCTTAGCAGCATGGGCCAATACATGGAATGGAAGGCCCTCTGGCACGAAGCAGCTCAAGAGCAAGCTAGAGCCAATGCTGCATCTTTAACACCAGAACAACAGGAGTGGACTTTTGACATGCTGACAGGGCAGGGGCGCTATGTGACCACCCAGACTAATTTCCCCTGGGGGGCATCAACCTATTTGGTTGTCAGCTTACAAGATAGACCGAAGCTGCTCCTACAAGTTAATGGCAAAAGTTTTGAAGGTATTCTAGACACTGGGGTGGATAAGAGCATCATCTCTTCCCATAGGTGGCCAAGGTCTTGGCCAATTACCAAAGCCTCACATTCATTACTAATTTGTCTAAGAATCTTTTTCAGTTCATTTTGCAGAATTGGACTTCTGAGTTTGAGCAGACGCTTCGCGAATTAAGGATGGCCGTGCTCCAAATCAACTCCACATGTCTTGCTGTCATCTTGGATCTCCTCGGCCGTCTCCTATTTCAAAGAATGGGTGGGGGTTGGATTGTTTGGCATGGCCGTCTGCTGTGGACTGGTGTTTCTCCTATGAATGGTGTGCAGACTCAGAACCCAAAATAAGCGAGACAAGGTGGTTATTGCTCAGGCGCTTGCAGCCCTGGAACATGGGGCTTCCACTGATGTATGGTTAACTATGCTCAAGCAATAGATCGCTGACCGGACAGCTCTTGCACGCCCGGAACTCAGGTTCATTGCACTGGGCAGAGTGTCCAACACAGCACCCAAGGAGGGTTGTTGAACAAGGTATCGCACAGAGGGCCACTATCCCTCTGAGAGACATGTCGTTCCGCATAAGGGTTGCCTGCCCAAGTCTCCCTTTCCCAGAAAAACGGCAGAGGACAGGTCGAGAGTATCTCGGGCTCCAGAATAGGCCTAGGGATAACTCCCGCACATGGTCTGATCAATATTTTTGGCTGGGAGGTGCGACCACTGTCTCTACCCTCTCTATTGGGAGATCTATTTGCTGCATAATAAAACAAAAAGATGGAGATGTGAGGGGCCGCCCATTGCTCCTGCAAACTCCATTACAAGGTGGTGTTCGCATCTAGCTAAAATGTATCATTAACCGGCGAACAAATCAGTGCGCATGCCTGAAGTGATTTAATGTCCTTCGGTCTCTGCCTACCTCGTGGCATAATATGGGCTGATGAGCTGCAACCAATTAGGAAGTGCCACGTCCTAGGCGGGCTTACCAGCCTATATAAGGGACGGTTTTTCAGACCGTTGGAGTCTCCGTGGTTGTAAGCTTATGCTCTGCCTCTCAAGAGCCATTAAAGCATTCTACAGAAGGAACCTGAGTGTGCCGCGTCGTTTTGCTGGCGAGACGGTAGCGCGGGACAAGTCAGAATGGCTAAGATTAAAAATTCAGGAGACAGCAGGTGTTGGAGAGGGTGTGGAGAAAGAGGAACACTCCTCCACTGCTGGTGGGGTTACAAATTGGTACAACCACTCTGGAAATCAGTCTGGCGGTTCCTCTGAAAACTGGGCACCTTACTTCCAGAAGATCCTGCTATACCACTCCTGGGCATATACCCAGAAGACTCCCCACCATGTAATAAGGATACATGTTCTACTATGTTCATAGCAGCCCTATTTGTAATTGCCAGATGCTGGAAAGAACCCAGGTATCCCTCAACAGAAGAGTGGATGCAAAAAATGTGGTATATCTACACAATGGAGTACTATTCAGCCATTAGAAACAATGAATTCATGAAATTCTTAGGAAAATGGATGGAGCTAGAGAATATCATACTAAGTGAGGTAACCCAGACTCAAAAGGTGAATCATGGTATGCACTCACTAATAAGTGGATATAACCTAGAAAACTGGAATACCCAAAACATAATCCACACATCAAATGAGGTACAAGAAGAAAGGAGGAGTGGCCCCTGGTTCTGGAAAGACTCAGTGAAACAGTATTCAGCAAAACCAGAACGGGGAAGTGGGAAGGGGTGGGTGGGAGGACAGGGGAAGAGAAGGGGGCTTGCGGGACTTTCGGGGAGTAGGGGGGCTAGAAGAGGGGAAATCATTTGAAATGTAAATAAATTAAATCGAATAATAAAAAATAAATAAATAAATAAATAATTATAAAAGTTTAAATGATATTATAAGGAAGAGGTGATAAAACATCTAAAGGATCTCAGAGAATGTCACATTAATCTGATTTGAATATATTGAATACATGTATGAGAGTTAATGATTTTATATTTTACAATTTGTTATTTCTAAAAAAATGTGTTTGACAACATAAATTGATTAAAGTTTTCTTAACTAATAGAGAAGGTTATGGCTAATTTCTTATAATCACTAAAAATAATAAAAATTTGAACCTACTTATATGCAGAATTTTTCCTAATGCTTTTTTCTTCATTAACTACTAAGTAAGTCTTATTAAAATTTCTGAAATTTTGAAAATAAAAATTTAAAATAAAACTGTAAGGCATACATTGCATTGTCTTCTACGACACATACAGTTTTCAATATGTCTGAATTTTCTCACATAAAATAAAAAAATAAAAGCTTACCTTAGAAAACTCATTTCTAATCTATAAATATTAAAATCATAGAAGATATTTTCAAAAATTTAAAAAGTAGTATATAAAATAATTATATTAGGTTGAACAATATTCAATTTTATAACTTAAAAATGTTAAAAACTCGATTATTAATGTTTTTTTTTGTGTTAAGCTTCTTTCAATTCTCCCAAAATCTAGTAATAATGGTAAAGAAATTGGACCTGTTTAAAAATGTTTATATAATGTTTATATATGTATATATATTATGGTTGGTTCACTGCTCCACTCACAAACACTTCACTCATCTATCAGCAATGTAAATCAGTAGATTCAGAATAATAAACCAGAATCATCTGTGGTAGCACAACCTAGAAGATACTGCCAGGACTTAGCCTCAGTACAGGTTAACATGAGGAATTAACAATAGCACCTATAGATAATCTCAGCTGAGCTTCTCTCTGCAAAGTGAAAATTAGTGAATTGTTTTCTAGACATATTTGCATTTTAAATTATTTAAATCAAATTAACAATGCTAGTGAGAAAAGTTAATTTGATAAAATTAATATTTGATTCCCATATCACAACGAAAATGTAATTTAATAAATATTGCAAATGTGTAAAAAACCGAAAATTATGAAACTGATGAAAACAGTGATTCAAGGTTTTCATGCACATACATTTATTTATAAGTCTGTTGTAAACAAACCAGACCAATATCCATAGTGCTACCACATAAACCTGGGGTAGCACATTGGTGGTAACTCAAAGTACTTTTGAGAAGCAGAAGCTAAATAGGCTACAGCTGGTAATAGAGTTGCTTTGGTTCTTTCCATTCCCATTCTGGTCATGGATCACTCTATGGATGTATATACTCTTCCATTAGGACAATTTTTAGAAATTCTCTCTTTATTTGTCCATTTTTCATTGACAGTGATGATTTACCATCCTATATGTTTGATTGCTTCTATTTAGTCTTTCACAAACTCAATGATGTAATTTGTTTGCAACCTTGTACATTAGGATAAAACATCTCTGTAGCAAATGAGGATTAATATGATGAAACTGATGACATAATATACCAATCTAAATATGTTATATCCAAGCATTTTAAACTAATTTTATATCCATTTTCCTTTTTTAAATTTTCTTTATTCTTTGTTTACGTTTCAAATGATTTCCCCTTTCCTAGTTCCCTCCTCCTGATAAGTCCCATAATCCCCATTCCCTTGACCCATTCCCCAGTCACTCACTCATATTTTTCTTTCCTGTGTAATGGTATTCCCCTAATATGCTGCATCAAACATTTCCAGGACCAGAACCTTCTCTTTCCTTCTTTTTGGGATACATTTGATATGTTAATTGTGTCTTTAGTATTCAGAGCTTCTGGGTTAATTGCCACTTATCAGTGATTACATTCCATGTGTATTCTTTTGTGATTGGGTTACTCAATTAGAATGATATTTCCATTTCCAACCTTTTGATAAAATAAATTCATGAATTCATTGTATTTAATTGCTGAGAAGTACTCAATTGTGTAAATATAACATATTTTCTTTACACATTCTTCTATTGAGGGACTTTTGGGTTCGTTCCAGTTTCTGTCAATTTCTACTAGAAGTAGAAACATGCTAATTTGTTTGGTGATTGCTATCTTCTAAATCAAAATTTAGATATAAATAGTGAAGAGATATGAGAGTGGAATGTAAGTATGCTACTTTTTTTTTTCATTAGGAACATGAAATGATACAGAATATATAACCATGAAAATTTCTTTTTATTTAGTTTAACTATTTTTCCTAGATGTACAAGTATCTTTTTTTTTTTTTTAATTTAGAAAGTAGGTCAGCATAGGGAGTGTTTGTGACTTTGTAAAGAGAAAAAAAAAGCTTTGGAAGTGTTTCAAAATGTCTCTTTATGATTCACAGTGCATATTTCATGCTGTGTAAAAGAGAGTTGTGATATATACTTGTATTTTTATTTATATGGAAGATGAGAGATTGTGTTATTTTACTTTCGAATTTCAAGAAACAATTCCTTAATATAAGTTGAAAAATAATACTGATACTTTAGTGTACAAACCTGGCACAAACATAAATTTCATTTGGTATAACAAATCAAAGTGAATGTTTCAAGATTACACTAAGATTATTCTTCTGTTGGTCATTTAATTTGGTCTATGTACAAGGTCCTTTCTCTATTTTTCTCTTGTTATATTAATGCCATTGATGTTATTGCTCCAAATGTATTTTCAATATAATGGTTCCCAATATTTTATGGAAGTTTTGTGTTTAAGTGTTTTTATTTTGTTTGTATTTAATTTTCCTTTAGCATTTTATTTTAATTGCCTGTTGTATATTAAGAAGAGAAAAAAGTGTTTTGAATAGTATTTATGAATGATAATGGTATTTAAAATAACATTATAGCAATTCATATGAAAAAAAATACTCTTATTTTAAATTTTAAAATGGAAAAAATTTACACAAGTCTTTTCTCCTTTCTAAGTATTTGTTTCCGATGTAATATGCTTTAATTGGTTATGTACACTCGAGCAGTAAATATTTATTTATTATTTGGAAAGCCCTTTACATCCCTGAACACAGAAGTATGATATGGAATTTATGTTGAAAATATTTCCTGTTTCTCATGACTGTACTTGTATGTGTGCATGTAACACTTAAAATACTCAAAGATATAAATATATCTATTGAAATTGTAATGTTGAATCTTCTGTAATAGTAAAACCTGAAATAAATGATTACCTGCTAAATCATAAATATATCTGTGTTGAATTTGAATGGTAATTTCAAAAAATGTTTAATTATCACTCTATTACAACAGATAAGGAATAGTTTGGCATCTTTTAATACACTGTGATATAAAATACATAAATCAAAACTGAATAATTATTTGAATTTTGTGTCTTATCTTCAATTTCCGAGATTTATAAATTGTCACAGTAAGGAATGTAAATGACTATACAAATTAATACCACATCACTCCATTTATGAGATAAAGTCATGTCATATAGCATATATCATGGATTTTGAAAACCAAAGTTCAGAAAAAACATCTCAGTTTTACTAAAATAGCAATTTATAAGACTCATGTAGAAAAATACTTAATTTTTGGATTTCAGTTACATATGATAAAAGTATGCAAATCAGTACCATTTTACCATGCACAATACTAGATTTAATATAAATGACAGGCAGTGTTTGGTGGCACATGCCTTTTCCCCAGCTATTGGGAGGCACAGGCAGGAGGATTTCTGAGTTCAAGGCAAATCTGGTCTGCACAATGTTTTCCAGGACAGCAAGGGCTACACAGAGAAAACGTGTCTCCCATACACAAACAAATACACAAACTGACAAGAAAACAAAAAAAGAGAGAGAGAGAGAGAAAACAGATAATTGACTCCATGATAAATTTTGTCTTTACAAAAAGAAGTTACTTATATATTGGATATAATAAAACAAAGCAAGTATTGAGGGAATTTTGTCCTAAATATTTCTTTATGATTTTAGGTGAAGATTGTTGAAATGACATAAAAAAAGAAACAAACATACAAAAACTCATATATCGAAATTGCACCAGAGTAATTTGGTCTTTCCAGAAAGAACTTGCTTATATATTGGATATAATAAAACAAAACAATATTGAAGGAAGTCTGTCCTAAATATTTCTCGATGATTTTAGGGAAAGATAGTTAAATTGACATACAAACAAACAAAAAGTCAAACATCAAAGTAACACCAGAGAAATATTTTCTTTCCAGCAAAAACATGCTTATTCCTATAATACAATAAAACAAAACAAATATTGATGGAAGTCTGTCCTAAATATTTATTATTTTTTGTGAAGGTTGTTAAAAGGATTAAAAGTGTAAAGAAAAATGAACGGAAGTGCTTATAGATAGTCAAATAAATACTAATAACAAAAGAAATCCTTAGACAGCACATGGCTAATGAGTGCCTTTAAAACTTTTGCAGTGAGAACTCATCATAATTATTGCATGTTTTCCTTGCATACATAAGAAATTAGAAGGATTTATAATTAGTTAATATATAAGTATCATTAATGGAAAATTGGAATGTGATATGTATGAGGAGGCAAGTTCATTGTAAAAGATTTTAAAACAAGAAACTGACAAATACACCCCTGTTGAGTTACGGCGAGAAATTTGACATTCTCTACAGCAAAGTGAGATTAAATTATATATGATAAAAACATGGTACCTCAAATTGAATAAAATAGAAAACGGAGAAGTCTTAAACTCATAGGCAAAGGGGATACTTTCTTTAATAGAACACTTTTAATTCAGGTAGGATGAGCATCATATAAATGGGAGGAAAAAATCCTGAAATGCTTTTATAAAGCTAGTTATCATGTCCATAGTACACAGAAAACGTATATAGATTTTGAAAATATGTTTACTAAATCTACATCTAATAGTGGGCTAATATCAAAAATCTTTACAAATTGGAAGGAATTAAACTCCCAGAAACAAATTTATCCAAATAAAAACTTGGGTTAAAAATGTAAAGAGAGTTCTCAATAGAAGACAAAGAAATGTCCAGGAAACATGTACATAAATATAAAATATCTTATCTCCAGGAAAATATATAAGAAATGTACAATATGTGTACTCTTCAGTTTTTTTTTAATTATATAAAAACTTTGATAAAATATTCTAATTACAGATGTTTGAGAAATTAATAAAAATAATATCATTGGTGTTTTGAATAAATACAAGTGATTTGCACACCTGAATAAGTGTCTAGTCCTATGTTTTGTTATTTTTTTTGTTTTTACAATTACAAATCTTTCAATTACAATTCTGTGAAGAAGACAAAGACAATGAAGAAAAAGGATTACTAAAATTTGTACTATTGAGCATTTTTATTTTTTATTTTCTAAAGTGGAAATTTAAAATTTATCAAAAAAATAAGTTATTATGGAAAGAGTATTGCTAGGGGAAACAAATGAAGGAACAAATGAGGAATAATTATATACACTAAATAAAGCAGGTGAAGAAAGATTCCTTGCTAATGGCATTCTTGTATTGGTCCATCTAACATTGAATAGTTTACATACATTTGGAGGAATAAAATAATGAGAAATTAATAAAAACATTCTCTGGGTTTGTGTACAAGTTATTTCTGCTGTATCATATAGTGGGGAAGTTTCAACAATCTCATCTCAGTCAGGATCATAAGGTGAGGTAAGTTATGTGATAAGGCAAAACCAGTATTATTTTAAAAGAGATTATATTTTCAATTAATACTCACTAAGGCTTAGATGGAGTTCCTTATAGGGCTAGCTTTGCAATGATTGTTTGGATCATATCTTCACTGATCTTCTCTTTGCAGAGAGAGGCACAGGTGAAATCTTGTCCTGCTATTCATCCAAATTCCTCCTGCTAACTTGTGTGTTGGCTGTATCCTGGACATCAATGCTTGGTATGGTAAAAACTGCTAATTCTTAATTGTTTCCTGATTCTACTGATGTAGACTGATGGGAATAGATCAGGGAAACATTCTATAAAAATAAGAAAGAACTAAACATGTTTCCATTAATCTGGCATTTCAAATCATTAGCAATGGAAAACAACACAAAAAGATGGAGACCACATCCCAGAAAAAACAAGATGTTGATCCTCTAATAATAAACCCAAAAGAAGATTATTAAATTCACAAATATCAAAATTCAAGGAAAAATAACAGGAAGCAACAATCCCTAGTCCTTAACATTTTATAGCACCCATGCACTTGATGTCCCAATAAAAGATGTAGAGTAGCAGACTTGATAGATAAACAGGACCCAACATTTTCCTCCAAAGAGGAAATGAATCTCAGTGTCAAAAACAATCTCTACAACAGAGTAAAAATTTGGAAAACAAAGTTTCAAACAAGTGTTTCCTGGAAACAAGATGGATTAGGAATTCCAATATCCAGTAAAACAGTCTGTCATCCAAAAGTCATCAAAAAAATATACAAAACAACACTTTATACCCATCAAAGGAAAAATCTACCATGCATTCAATTATGAGGTTATATGTTTTGAAAGCAAGGGCACCCACATCTATGAAAGAAAGTTTACTAGAACTCAAAGCATGCATTGAACCTCACACAGTAATTGTGGATGGCTTCAACACCTGTCGATCCTCAATGGACAGATCAGAGAAACAAATTTTTCAGAAACAAAGTAAAATTAACTGACGTTTTGTACCAAATGGAGTTAATAGATATTTATAGAACATTTTATCCTAAATCAAAAGAGTATACCTTCTCCTCAGCGCATCATGACATGTTCTCAAAAATAGAGCTTATAATTGCTCACAAAATAGAACTCAAACGATGTAAGATGATAGAAATTATTCTAGGCCTCCTATCAGATTACTATTGTATAAATCATGAATTGAAATTATTAGTATTTGCAGATGATGAAAGGGTATACATAATGGACCCATAAAACTTCACCAGAAAACACCTACAACTGATAAATAACGTTAGCAAAGTGGCTGGATATTAAAATAACTCAAGCAAATGAGTAGTCTTCCTATACTCAATGGAAAAACAGGCTGCAAAAAAATTAGGGAAATGGCAGCCTTTGTGAAAGCCACAATAATACAAAGTATCTTGGTTTGACTCTAACCAAAACAGTGAATGATCTTTATGACAGTTATATCAGGTTGTTGAAAAAAGAAATTTACGAAACCTCAGAATATGGAAAAATCTCTGAGGCTCTTGGACTGGCAGGATTATGGACCTCCACATAAAACCAGTCATATTTAAACTAATAGAACAGAAACTGGGAAAGAGCCTGGAACTCATAGTCACAGGGGGAATTTTCCTAAACAGAACACCAATGATTTATTCTTTTAGATCAAGAATTGACAAATGACACCTCATACAATAGAAAGATACTGTAAAGCAAAGGACCTTGTCAATGTGACTAAATGCAAACCAACAAATTGGGAAAAGCTCTTTACCAACCATATTTCAAACAAAAGGAAATATCTGGGATATAAGACTCCAGAGAGCGAAATATCCTTATTTAAAACAGGTTATAGACCTAACAAAAGAATGTTAACCTGAGGGATATAGAATGGGTGAGAAGCAGCCAAAGAAATGTTCAACAATCTTAGTCATCAGGGAAATGCAAATCAAAACAACCTTGAAATTTCAACTCCCATATTTCAGAATGACTAACATCAAAAATCCAGTAGATAAGAGTTGCTGACTCTTAAGATGTATAAAAAGAGGAATACTTCTCAACTGCTTGTGGGTCACAATTTGGTACAATAACTCTGAAAAATCAGTCTTAAAGCTCATCAAAAACTTGCACATGATTCTACTAGAGTATCCTGCTATACCAGTTCTGGGCATATAACCGGAAGATTCCCAAGCACTTAATAAGGTCACATGCTTCATTATGTTCATAACAGTCGAGTTTATTATAGCTAGAAGCTGGAAAGAACACAGAAGTCCCCCAACAGAGTAATGGATACAGAAACTATTGCAAATATATCTATCCACAATGGAGCACCATTCAGCTATTTGAAAGTATGAATTCTTGAAGTTTTCCAGCAATTGGATAGAAATGGAAAATACGATCCTGAGTATGGTAACCCCCAATCACAAAAGAACACACTCACTGACAAATGGATATTTGCTCAGGAGCTTGGAACTCCCAAGACACAATTTACATCTAAAATTAACCTCAAATTTAAAAATAAGTAAAGTATGTAAAGGACATGTATTCATTGCATTATTCAGGAATTTACATACATCAAAATTCTGAGCTAAATTATTTTTACATTTGTATATTTTAGAAGCAATTGCAACATACTTTTCCACATATACTATATGTATCTTAAATTATAATGAACACAATGTCAAATATATTTCATCACTAATATTTTCAGGATGTGCTAAAAACAGTCAAAATAACAGGATGAGAAAAGAACACTCCCAATGATTAATGGTCTCACAAAAAAAATCCTTCCATGTATTTTCATTTCTGAATCAATACAACTATGGAATAATCCTTGGGTGGTCTGATTCTGATTGACTTATTATTAAATGTGAAGGTGTGAGAATCTCAACTTTTTTCCAGAAATTTCATAAAATTCTGGTTCTTATTTACAAATAACATATTTATACTATATAATAAATTTCATTGGTAGTAAAGAAGTATATTTTTTGAATTTTATCATATTTATTTTGTAATCCCTAGCATATTGAAATTCTTCATAAGTCTGCAAAGCATTCATTATTTGGGAATATTTCATGTACAGCATTGTTAAATTTTAGAAAATGAGAAAGGAGTGTATACTTTAATTTGTCCTAATTATGTATAAACTTTGATAAAATATATTATTTTCAGCATTTTGGAAAATTAATTCAAATAATATCACTGGGTGTTTTGAATAAATGTAAGTTGCACAAATGATCATGTGTCCAGTCATATAGTTTGTGTTTTTTTCTAGTCTAATCTTTCAAAACAACTCTGTGAAGACAAAAATGACAATGAAGAAAAAGGATTAGTTAAAGTGGTACTATTGAGCATGTTAATTTTGAAAACCTGAAGTGGAAAAATGAGATTACTTTAGAAGGTCAGTTGTGTAAAAAGGTTTGCTGGGGGAAACAAATGAAGAAAGAAATGAGAAATAATTTACTTATGCTACATAAAGCACAGGAAGAAAGATTTTTGCTAATGACATTCTTGAAATCTCTACCTATCATTGAATAGTTTAAATCTATTTGGAGTAATAAAATGTTGAAAAGTACAGCAAAATATTCTCCAGGTGTATGTCCCAATTATTTCTGGTATTGCAAATGGTGGGTTATTTTCAACATCTCATTTCAGTCAGGATTACAATGTGAGGCTAGACATATGATAAGGCAAAAATCTGTTCCAGACCAGTGATATTTTGAAGGAGAATATATTTTCAATGGATACTCACTAAATCTTAGATAGGGTTCCTTATACTGCTAACTTTGCAAAGAATCTTTGGAGCATATCTTCACTGATCTTCCGTTTGAAGAAAGAGGCACAGCTGAGAATTTGTTTTGGTGTGCCTCCAAATTCCTCCCGCTAATTTGTATGCTGCTGCTTCCTAGACTTCTATGATAGGTAAGGTTAAAACAGCTGATTAATTGCTAAGCTGACATACTGACCTGGATTGATGGTATAAGTGTGAAGTGTTTGTCAATGGCTCAGTGAAGCATCCTATAAAAATAAAAATAAAAATAAATAATAAACTTTATCCACAAATCCAACACTTCAGAGCATAATCATTGGAAAACATCAACCAAAAGAGGGAAACCACACACTCTACAAAGCAATAAATTAAGCTTCTATTAACAAACCCAAACGAAGAATATAATTACACAAACATAAAAATTTTATCAGAAATAACAGGAAGCAACAATCACTATTCCTTCATATCTCACAGCCGTAATGCACTCTATTCTCCAATAAAAGTTATAGACTAACAGACTGACTATGTAAACAGGACACAACATTTTGCAGCATTTAAGGACTGCATCTCAGTGTCAAAGACAAACTCTACCACAGAGTTAAAGGTTGGTAAACAATTTTCCAAACAACTAGTCCCCAGAATCATGATGGATTATACATTCCAAGTAACAGGGCATTACTTCAACAACTGACTGTCCATTTTTGTCCCGCTAAGGGTTTTGTTTTTTGTTTTTTGTTTTTTTTAATTTTTTATTCGATATATTTTTTATTTACATTTCGATTGGCTACCCCTTTTCTAGGCCCCACTCCCCGAAAGTCCCATAAACACCCTTTTCTACCCCTATCCTTACACCCACCCCTTCCCACTTCCCCATTCTGGTTTTGACCTATACTGCTTCACTGAGACTTTCCAGAACAAGGGGCCATTCCTCCGTTCCTCTTGTACCTCATTTGATGTGTGGATTATGTTTTGGGTATTCCAGGTTTCTAGGTTAATATCCACTTATTAGTGAGTGCATACCAAGATTCATATTTTGAGTCTGGGTTACCTCACTTAGTATGATGTTCTCCACCTCCATCCATTTGCCTAAGAATATCGTGAATTCATTGTTTCTAATGGCTGAATAGTACTCCATTGTGTATATATACAACATTTTTTTCTTGCATCTACTCTTCTGTTGAGGGATACCTGGGTTCTTTCCAGCTTCTGGCTATTATAAATAGGGGTACTATGAACATCGTGGAACATGTGTCCTTATTACATGCTGGGGAATCTTTTCGGTATATGCCCAGGAGTGGTATAGCAGGATCTTCTGGAAGTGAGGTGCCCAGTTTTCAGAGGAACCGCCAGACTGATTTCCAGAGTGGTTGACAAATTTGCAACCCCACCAGCAGTGAAGGAGTGTTCCTCTTTCTCCACATCCTCGCCAACACCTGCTGTCTCCTGAATTTTTAACCTTAGCCATTCTGACTGGTGTAAGGTGAAATCTCAGGGTTGTTTTGATTTGCATTTCCCTAATGACTAATGAAGGTGAGCATTTTTAAAGATATTTCTCTGCCATCCGAAGTTCTTCAGGTGAGAATTCTTTGCTAACTCTGTATCCCATTTTTTAATAGGGTTGTTTGGTTTTCTGGAGTCTAACTTCTTGAGTTCTTTATATATATTGGATATTAGCCCTCTACTGATGTAGGATTGATGAAGATCTTTTCTCAAGTTGTTGGTTGCTGATTGGTCCTTTTGATGGTGTCCTTTGCCTTACAGAAACTGTAATTTTATGAGGTCCCATTTGTCAATTCTTAATCTTAGAGCATACACTATTGGTTTTCTATTCAGAAACTTTCTCCCTGTACCGAAGTACTCAAGGGTCTTCCCCAGTTTCTTTTGTATTAGCTTCAGAGTGCCTGGCTTTATTTGGAGGTCCTTGATCCATTTGGATTTGAGCTTAGTACAAGGGGACATGGATGGATCAATTCGCATTCTTCTGCATGCTGACCTCCAACAAATGACTCTCCTTAATGGACAGGTCACAGAAACATAAACTGTACAGAAGCACAGTGAAAATAACAGCAGTTATTTCCTAAGGGATTTAATTGATATCTACAGAACATTTTTTCTTAAATAAAAGAATATACCATCTTCTCAGCACACCATGATACCTTCTCAAAAATCGAAAAATAACTGCTCAAAAAACATTCTTCAACAGATATAAGTTGATTGAAAGAATTCCATGCACTCTATCAGATCACTATGGAATAAGGGTTATCTTCAAAAGCAACAAAAACAATTGAAAACAAAATAAACCTGTAAGCTAAACAATGCTCTACATAATGAGACATTTTTCAAGAAGGAAATAAGGATCGAAATCAAAGACTTTTGTGAATTTAATTAAAATAGAGGCTAAACATACCCAAATTTATGTGACACAAAGAAAGCAGTGCTAAGACAAAAATTCATAGCTCTGAGTAACTCCAAGAAGAAGCTGAAGAGAGCACAGACTACCCGCTTAACCATATCCAGAAAGTTTTAAAACAGAAAATACTACACAAAAGAAGAGTATTAGGAAGGAAATATTTCAACTCAGGGCTGAAGCCAACCAAATAGAAGCAGAAATAACTACACAAGGATCCAACAAAACCAGGAGCAGATTCTTTGTTTAAACCAGCAAGATAGAAAACCCTTGTGTATTCAAACTCGAGGACACAAAGTATCCAAATTAACACAACAAAAATGAAAAGGGATAAAGAACAATGGAAAATGAGGAAATCTAAAAAAATTAAACAAAAAATCATCAGATCCTACTACAAATTCATATACCAATAAAAGTGGAAAATCTGGATGAAATGAACAATATCCTAGCCAGACACTAAATAGCAAATATAAATTAAGAACAGACAGACCTTCTGAACAGTCCCAAAGCCTCTATAGGAACAGATGCGCTCATTGAAAGCCCCTGTATCAAATGAAAAAACAATAGCAGAT
The DNA here is from genome assembly GCF_947179515.1 of Apodemus sylvaticus. Classification (NCBI taxonomy): domain Eukaryota; kingdom Metazoa; phylum Chordata; class Mammalia; order Rodentia; family Muridae; genus Apodemus; species Apodemus sylvaticus. Next base: position 1,180,735 of record NW_026262998.1, read on the forward strand.
GGTTTCTTTACATAATTCTGACATAACTTCAACATAGACCTAATACCAATACTTAGCAAAATATTCTAATAAATAGAATGAGACGGAACCCTGCCCAAATTGCTGTATGAGCCAAAATTATATTGATACTAAAACCAAATATTCAACAAATATTCAACCAAATATTCAACAAATAAAAAAAAAGAACTTAAGACCAATATCCCTTAAAATATCTATGCAATAATGCTCAATAAAATATTTGCTACCTGAATCAAGATTATATCAAACTGATCTTACATCCCAATCATATAGACTTCATCCTTAATCCTTCAAATGCAGAGTTGATTCAATATATGGAAATCCAACAATGTTATTTAATATATTAACAAATTCAAGGAAAAAAATTACATGGTCTTTTCAATAGATGATGCATAAACCTTAGGAAAAAAATCACCATCCCTTCATATTAAAAGGCTTGGATATAACAGGCATTCAAGTCCTATAAATAAACGAGATAATTATAATATAAAGCAAACCAATAGCCAACATCAAGCTACATGGAGAGAAACTTGAAACAATTCCTCTAAAATAAGTGACTAGACAATGCTGCCCTCTCGCTTTCTATGTGAACTTACTCAATATAGTATTAGAATTACTAGTAAGAGCAAATAAAGAAAACAAATGAAGGTCACAGGGATATGAATTCAAAAGAATGAAGTAAAATTGTCATTATTAACTGATGGTATGATAGATTACTTAAGGGAACCATGAAACTACACCAGAAAATGCCTACAGATGATAAGCAAATTAAGGAAAATGAATGGTTACCAAATTAACTCAAGCAAATCAGTATTCTTCCAATACTCAAAGGATCAACAGGATGAGAAAGTAATTAGGGAAATGACACACTTTGTGTTGCCACAAACAATATAAAGTATCTTGGTTTGACTCTAACTAAGCAAGTGATGATCTGTATAGCAGGTACTTCAAGGCTCTGAATATAGAAATCGAAGATGATTTTAGAATTTGGAAAAACCTCCCATTCTTGCTTTGGAGAGTATAAGGTCCATTTTTCTAAAAGCCATCTACAGATTTAGTGCAATTCACATTAAAAATATTCCGTCAAAATTATTCAAAAATTTGTAAATCATTTCTTAAATTCTTTTTGAATAACAATAATTCCAATATCGGTAAAAACTAATTTCATAAGTAAAAGTAGGTCTAGGGGACTCAGTACCCTGGACCTCAGGCCATACTACAAAGAAATAGTGTTAAATACTACATGGTAATAGTACTGTGACAGATTGGTCGACCAATCAAGTAGAATTGATGAGCAAGCAAAGACCCACACAACTTTGGTCGCTTGATCTTTGACAAAGCGTAAAATTCATGCAGTGGGAAAAAGATAGCCTTTCCATCAAACTGCTGTTCAAGTGAAGGTCAGCATGGAGAAGAATGTGAATACATCGATTCTTATCTCCATTTAATCATCTTAATATGTTCATAGCAGCCCTATTTATAATAGACAGAAGCTGGAAAGAACCCAGGTATTCCTCAATGGAAAAATGGAATCAAAAAATAAATAAATAAAGTAAATGCAATATAAAGCAAACTAGTAGCCAACATCAAGCTACATGGAGAGAAACCTGAAGCAATTCCTCTAAAATAAGTGACTAGACAATGCTGCCCTCACACTTTCTCTGTTTACTTTACTCAATATAGTATTATAAGTCATTGTGGGAGCAATAGGAAAACAAATGGAGGTCATAGGGATATGAATTCAAAAGAATGAAGTAAAATTGTCACTATTAACAGATAATATGATAGTTTACTTAAGGTCACCAGAAAACTCCACCAGAAAACACCTACAGCTGATAAACATCTTTTGAATACTGTCTGGTTTTCAAATTAATTCTAGCAAATCAGTATTCTTCCAATTAGATAAATGACACACGTTGCAATGGCCACAAACAATATAAAGTACCTAGGTTTGACTCTAAGCAAACACGTGAATGAACTGTATGACAGGTACTTCAAGTCTTTGAATATAGAAATCAAAGATGACCTTAGAATTTGGAAAAATCTTCCATCCTCTTGGTATGTAGAGAATAAGGTCCATCTTGAAAAAAGCAGTCTAGAGATTTGATGGGATTTTGTCCCCATGAAAATCCCATCTAAATTTTCAAAAGATGGTAAAACATTTCTTAAATGCTTCTGGAATAACAATACTCTCAATATAGGAAAAACTAATTTCATTAGTAAAAGTAGTTCTAGGGGAATAGGTATTCTGGACCTCAGGCTGTACTATAAAGCAACAGTGTTAAATACTGCATGGTAATAGCACAGTGACAGATAGGAAGATCAATAGAATAGAATTGATGATCAAAACCACACAACTCTGCTCACTTGATCTTTGACAAAGATTAAAATCCATGCAGTGGGAAAAAGATAGCATTTCCAACAAACTGTACTGTTCTAGTAAAGGTCAGCATGGAGAAGAATGTGAATACATCGATTCTTATCTCCTTTTAATAAGTGTAGCTGCCCGCAGCCACATGTAAACCGGGTTACCTGTTGAGAGAATTTTGGGGTCATAGGGAAGAGAAGCGAAAAGAACGTGCGGCCAAGTCAATGTTCACTGATCAAAGCCGTAAACTTTAATGGCGCCGGACCTTTTAACAGTTTGGGCAAACCCTCCCCCCAGACTCCAGGCTGAGTTCCGGTGGAAGTTGTCTAGCTTCTCTTGGAGGTCTTCGTCTTGACTGCTCCGGCAGCTGGGTGGGTCACCTGTTTAATTCAGGAATTCCTATACCTGGAGGAACAATGAACTTAACCTTTACTATGTGCGCTCCACCCTAGGTGGAGCAGGATCCTGGCTAACTGGGAGAAGTTAACCTTGACCAAAGTCAAACTCTGACCAAGTGCAAGACTACCCCAATATGGCTCTGTACATGTCCTCCCTTTTTTTATTAATTTGAACACGAGGAGGTAGAAAACAAGTGGATAAATATCCTTCATAAGAAGGCGGGCCTTAACCAGGAGGGGAAGCATTGACCGTAATTCCTCTTAAATATTGTATAACGTCTTTTTCAGAGGAGGGGTAATAGGCTCCCTTATTATTTTAAGGACAGCCTATCGACGTTAACCCCTATGCAATTAGGTGTACTTCCTGGGGACTCAGAAGCAGAAATTCACCTCCCCATGCAGTGCTTTGCCTCGCACGTCTCCCTGGTACCCATGTTTGTTCATAAACAAACACACATAGATCTGAGTTCTATGTGGCTCCCTCTTTGGAGATCCACTTGTGTAAGTTTTGAAGCCAGGGGGGTCTGCAAGTGTCTTTAACAGACATGTAATCTCTCCATCCAGGTGAGCCTGGGTGGAGACAGCCAGTCTGCTTAACAGACAAGGTCAAGAGTTAAAGGTGGAATAGGATTAACTTGTCCCAGAAGTATCCAATTCAGTTGTAAATTAACAACTTTAAGGATCCAAAGCTTGGCCTCTGAGGTGGGAGAGGTAGCCTTGTGAATCAAGAATTAAGCTGTTACTTCTCAGGAAAAGTGGAGACTATATGTTAAATTAACACAGCTGGCTGAAGATTGTTAGCCATCTTCAAAATTGGAATCTTCAATATTGGAATTATTTCTAGACCAGTCTATGGTTGAGTCAGCTGAGCACAATAAGGAGAAGAGTCATTTTAACTCTTCTAATTAATTTTTCCTAAGCTAGCATAACGGTCTCCATGTTCTGTCCCACAAAGTCTAAAAGCTTGAAGCTAGGCAATTTATCTAACCTGGGACATTTAACAATTGAGGTAAGTCAAGAACATATACCCAATATAGCTCTTATGTTACCATGGTCTGGGCATTCAGCAAGCACAGTCAGCATATCTTCTGCAGCATTCTGTGGAAAAAACAGAGGACATGCCTTCTCCCCCAATATTAAATCAGGATCATGGCATATGTTAGTAAGTGAATTCCTTCATTTCACCTAGACATCAATATGCCTAATTACAAGATGTCATATACATTTAGCAAGGAGTTTCTTGGCATCTAAATTTTAAAATTTTCTTAAAAACATGTAAGCATAATTTAAATTATATGCACAGGGACACAATTTCCCCTCTCTTCTTTCTTCCAAGAAGATATTGTTTTATTAATTTAAGTTGGAACACAAAGTATAAACCATAACATAGGCAATAACTATGTAATTATATAAAATATAGTTGCTTTTTCTGTTAGAGCAGTTGCAACTAGACAGCCTAAAAATGAATCATTAATCACATGTACATATTTTTTTAATCTTTTAAATTAGAAATATGAATATCATTTATCTGTAATAACTAAGTCCTCTAGGATTAACACCATTACGTGGTAGAGGTAGAAATTGAGGACATCAAGAACAAATCTTTACAATTTGATGTGCACAAAATATAAAATTATTTCAAATACCTAAAGGACAGTCATTTAGAGAACATATCCTTTGTTCTTAGAAATTTGAATCACATTTGTATAAACTGTAGAAATTAAGAATTAGCAGTATTAAAAATGGACCAATTTTAAGCAATTATAATCCATGAGCTATGTATATCTACTATTATTAAAAGCTTGACTTTTAACATCTTAAAAATAGCTGCTATAGCACCCAATTCAGGTATCTGTGTTGAAGCAGGGAGAAACTTAAAGGAATAAACATGTGATCTGATAGTACAAATTATCTTTTGGATAACAATTATTAATTTTGCCTAAAAATGCTTGCCATGTAATAGACCAACCATTAATAATAAATTTGATTGTTGCTTGAAGCAAGGAACAAACGTTTCCTACCTTGAAAACAGAGGTTTAAGACCTTCTATGGCAAGCTTAAAATGAGGTAAATAAGATAAAGCCAATTAATATATCCTAACAACTTTTGAAAGCCATTTACCTAAAAATTCTAAAAGTCTATAGTTAGAGCAAAGGCCTGTAACAAACATTCTATGATTATAGACTGAAAAATGTAAGATCCTAACTCTTGTATTGAAAGAGAGACAAACATTTTTTTCTCACAGGACATAAGGCTGTTAGCCATTCCTTGAGGCAAAAACTTTCTAATGAAATTGCTTTGTTGTTTCTTTAAAATTAGAAGCAAATGCTTTTATAATTATCAGAATGTAAAGTAAAAAAACCAACCCTTTAAATTTACAATAATTTTGTAGGGAGTAGACAGGCCAAATGTTAATGCCTTTATAGCCTCCTTGACCATTCATAGATTTGAACAGCATTTTAACCCACACCTGGATAAGTCAAAAACTTTTTTTTTTAAGCCAAACACTCCCTAGGTGGGGCCTGTAAGGCAGAAACAATTTCTCAAGCTTCCTCACTAGCTTCCCCTGAGGCAGCTCTAAGCTTTGCATTAACTCAAATGTAAAAATTCTGCCCTAGGATCCACCCTGAGTCCTTGGCAAGAACATTGTATGAGATTACTGGAAAGTAAATATCTTCTAATCTGAGCCTTTTATCTAAGACCAGACCCAAACTATCTGTCCTGCAAGGACATTTTGAGGATTAAACAAAAGAAACCGGTAATTCTATGGTCAAAGGAACCTACTTGATATCAAATACATTTTCACTGAGATCTCCTTTTTAATCTTGGAGGGTTAAATTTTGCTCCTACCATTGTAGCCTATAAACTTGTGGAAAAGTGGCAATGGGCCTCTAAAACCCATAGCTGTATCACTCTCAAAATTATCTTAATTACAAAATGTTAACAATTACGAGCCTGCAAACTGAAAACTGTAGCCAATGACACACTGATTTTTATTGTAACTCAATGTTTTCTTGCAATATTAGAGCACAATTGTAATTTTGGAAGCAAATCTCAATTTTAAACAATCTATTTTCTTTAAAATCAATGGCAAACACATATTTACAGCACAAGGTTTGTCTGCCAGTTCTTATGTTCAAGTGTATAACAGTGTAACTTATTAAAGAGACAATATTTTAAATCTTAATCTTCATTAAGTCTAATCTCCAGGCCAAGATTCACATGAAACACCATGCCAATTTAGGAGCGTCCCAAAGGCCTGTATTTCCTGGATTGCGTCATGCCACGTGGTGTTCAAAATGGCGACTACCCTAAACTACCAGCCTTAACCATCATGCCACGTGTTCAAAATGGCGACTACCCTAAACTACCAGCCTTAACCTAACTTTTGTTAATAACATTATACCTTTTAAATCATGTGCAGTGACTTAAGCCAATACTCTATAGTCAAGTCATGCAAAATATACCTTTAAATCCAATTATAAACAAGAACAAGGCATGAGTGGCGTTAGGCCACGTGTAGTTAGTTAAGATAGCTCTAACACTGAATCACCAGTTTTAAACTAACCTTTTCTTAATAACACTATACCTTTTACATAATAACCAATTAATTTATAACTCTTTAGTCAAGAAATGTAAAGCCTTATATCATTAAAACCAATTAGAAACATGTATAAAGCGACTACATGAATTTCACAAGCCAAACCAAGGTCTTGCCAAATCTTGAGGTTTCTGGGCTTTAAGAGCGGCTTTTTCCCCAGCCACGCTTGCCTCTTGAGTGAGCTGCGCTGTCGCGGCGTGGCTTTGAATCAATCCCCACACAAACTGTGGCTAGCTCAAGAGGTTACCAGCAGATGTAATCTTTACCAATTTTTTCTTTTTAACATGAAACAGTCATTCACACAAAGACACAGAGAGGACATAAACATACACATAGACAGTCGGTGCACCGGGACAAACACGGAAAGATACACAGAAAGTTAAGCATGCTTGTTAAGCAATTGCATCCATTTTCCTCTTTAAACAGCTCTTAGAAGCTGTGGACATATGCCTATTTTTAAAAACCCCTTTCTTTTCGCCGAAATCAGCTCTTACGAGCTTTGGGCAAATGCCTACCAAATTCCTTCCCCATATTTCCCTATCTTATCAACCCAAGCAGTTCCTGCGCTGGGTCCACGCAGTATGCTTGAAAAACTGTATCCATTCCTTGCACTCACAACAATAGACACGAATTCACTAGCGCTAGCTTTGACCTCTATGTTGCTTACCGTGCAGATACCATTAATTTTCACCTTTTCCGCGAAGCTTCGCTGGATAGGGCTACCTCAAGGAATTCTCTCGTGCCAGGTCTTCCCACGTTCAGGCGCCAATATGTAGCTGCCCGCAGCCACATGTAAACCGGGTTACCTGTTGAGAGAATTTTGGGGTCATAGGGAAGAGAAGCGAAAAGAACGTGCGGCCAAGTCAATGTTCACTGATCAAAGCCGTAAACTTTAATGGCGCCGGACCTTTTAACAGTTTGGGCAAACCCTCCCCCCAGACTCCAGGCTGAGTTCCGGTGGAAGTTGTCTAGCTTCTCTTGGAGGTCTTCGTCTTGACTGCTCCGGCAGCTGGGTGGGTCACCTGTTTAATTCAGGAATTCCTATACCTGGAGGAACAATGAACTTAACCTTTACTACATGCGCTCCACCCTAGGTGGAGCAGGATCCTGGCTAACTGGGAGAAGTTAACCTTGACCAAAGTCAAACTCTGACCAAGTGCAAGACTGCCCCAATATGGCTCTGTACAAATAAGTTCAAGTCCCAGTAGATCAGGGACCTCCACATAAAATGAGACACTTTGATACTAATAGACAAAACATTAAGGAAGAGCCTTGAGCTCATAGACCAATAGTTTATTCCTTTAGATCAAGAATTAACAAATGATACCACATAAAATTACAAAGTTGCTATAAAGCAAAGAACGCTGTCAATGTGACAAAATGGCAGTCAACTAATTGGGAAGAGATATTTATCAACCATATAACTGACCTAGGGAAATATCCAGTATATATGTCTCAAGAGAATCAAATAAACCTATTAAAAAGTGGGGTACAGAGCTGACCAAAGAATTTCACAGGAGCAATATAGAATGGCTGAGACGCAGCTAAAAATTGTTGAACCATCTTAATCATCATGGAAATGTTAATCAAAATGACTATGAGATTTTACCCCTAAAATTCAAAATGACTAAGATTAAAAATGTAGGAGATAAGCGATTCTGGCTAAGATATGGAGAAAGAGGAACACTTCTTCGATGCTAGTAGGTAGCAAACTAGTACAACCACTCTGAAAAATCAGTCTGGAGCTTCATCAAAAGCCTGGGTATGATACTACTGGATTACCCTGATAGAACACTCTTGAGCATATACCCAAAAGATTCCAAAGCATGTAATAAGGACACATGCTCTGTTATGTTCTTTGTAGGCCTGTTTGTTATAGCTAGAAGCAATAAAGATCTCAGATGACCTGAAAATGACAAATGGATACAGAAAATGTGACATATATACACAATTGAATATTCCTCAGCCATCAAAAGAGGTGAAGTCATTAAATTTTCCAGCAAATGAATAGAGCTGGAAAGTATGATCCTGAGTGAGGGAACCCAATCTCCAAAGAACATGCATGGTATGTACTCACTGATAAATGATATTAATCCAGAAGCTTGGAATTCCAAGACGCAATTCACATATAAATTAATCTCAAATTGAAGGAAGGGCAAAATATGGATACTCTGGCCATTCTTAGAGTGGGAACAAAATACCCACAGAAGCTGATTCAGGGACAAATTGTGCAGCACAGCCTGAAGGAAAAAAAGAACATCCACAGAGTACCTAACTTAGTGATCCATCCCATATACAGTTAGAAAACACAAATAAAATTAATGATGCCCACATGCACTTGTTGACTGGAGATGGATAGTGGTGTCACCTGGAATGCTTTGCTAGTGCATGAAATAATGTTGCTTGAGATCATCTCAGCCAGTCATAGAACTGAGAACAGGGACCCAGGTTGGGATTCTAGAGAAAGGAACGAAAAATATGAAGGTGTTTGCCTCACAGTAAGAGGAACAATATGAGCCCCCCAATACTCCCAGAACACACAATGTAAAAAAAAAAAAAAAACATCAAACAATGTGTAGACATGGCTCCAGAGAAAAAGGCAGCAGAAGATAGACTTGTTGTACATCAAAAGAAGGAGAGGAAATTTGTCCTTGAAAGGTTTGATGGAGCAGTGCAGGGGAATACCAGGATAGGGAAGCTGGAGGTGGTTGATTGCACAAGTGGGGAGGGGAGAGGATTTCACTACTTTCAGAGGTGGGTCAGAAAGAATAGGCAAAAGCCTTTGAAATTTAAATAAATAATGTATTTAACAGAAGAAAAAAGAGAGAAAAATGAAAATGAACGTAAATATCTATTACAGGCTAAATTTAATCATCATATAGTTGAACACCCTTTATTTATAGAAATTACAAATTTTAAAATATAAAATACTTCTTGGTCTCATACACATATTCAGTACATTCCAATCAAAGTAATATGTCATCATCCATTACCAGGTCTTCTATTTTATTACATTTTCTTTATATCATCATTTATTCCTTTTAATCTTTTTTAAGTTTTGTTACTGAAGGTTTAATTTATTTATTATTGTTATTTAAATATCTGTTTATATGTACATGTTTGATAACATGTGTAAAGAAGTAACAGTGAAGTTTTAATTATTCTGAACACCACTGATCAAAATTCATTTACCCTGTGTATCTAAATGCATGTTTATAGGGTAAGAACCAATATTGAGAAAGGGTACCTAAGCCTATGTAGGCGTTGGATTATATTTTCTTTATTATTTTAAAGACCATATTGGCCTACAGTTCATGGTGATCTCCTCAGTGAAAAAATTGCACATATCACTTGCCATACTAATTTTGTCCTTTCTGGAACCACACTCACTGATAAAAAACAACTCCTCACATGAGAATCTTATGCAAACTTTACTTAGATGTTTCAATCAACTCATCAGTTAAAAGTTTTGTAAAATCTAAGTGCCACAATATTGGAACTAAGCTTCCATCATAAAAATTTTCAGAGGCATGAAGTTTTGCAATTCACTTCTCTTCTGGACAGATTAAAGGAGAGGGCCTTCATTATCTTCCTTATTCCCTATCTTTATGGTACAGTAGTTGTGAGATGTTACAGATAAGTCACTCAGGGAAAATTAAAGAGAGCTTAAATTATTGGTTCAAGACCATGTTTCTTCTAGTGACAATCATGGTGCCTTGGAGTTTTCTGATGATCCCACAGGGTTTCCATGGTCTAGGTTAACTCAGGACATATTACAAGAGTGCAGAGTGGCATACCATGGTATGATGAATACCATGGTATACATGGGAAGAAAAATACTCATTTTTCCTCTGACCCTGTGTAATGGTCCTTAATGAGAGGCATAGAACTTGCTTGTCCAGACAATGTATTTATCATTGGAATGGATATACTGGCTTACTCATTGCGAACATGACATTAAACACATTTTAGAGAAACAAATCCCCAGCAATGGAAGTTTATAGATTTAAGTCCATGTAGTGGCTATTCCTGGTTATCAACTTGACTACATCTGGAATGAACTACAGTCTAGAATTGGAAGGCTCACAAATGATCCTTATTTGGAGGCTTAAAGATATAAGTTTCTGACCTGGATCTTGGTATAGAGATCTTGAAGCATAGTGGCTAAGGAAAGGAGATCACCAATTTAAAGATCATTTGGGATTAAAGGCATAGATACACATAACTTTAATCTGGGCCACATCCTCTACTGGAGAACTACAGCTTTTAATCTGGGCCACACCCTCTGTTAGAGATGTACAGTCTTTAATCTTGACTACATCCTCTGCTGGAGATATATAAGGACATTGGAAGAAGGAAGATTTACTCTCTCTCACTCTTCCTTGCCTGCTTGCCTTGTGGGACTGAAAACTGCTAGATCCTTCTACTTCCATCCACAGCTGGTGCTGTCCATTTTTGTAGAGTTGGACTTTAGGCTGTATGTAATCGACAAATTCCCTAACTATATAGAGACTGCCCATATGTTCTGTGACTCTAGAGAACCCAAACTTGAAAGCTTTGGAGTATGATAAACTGTATGACAAAACCTGCAGTCTGGTACATACAGAGAAATCATACAGCTAGATTGGCTTTTTGTACAGTTTTAAGAACTTTTCTCTCAGTGTCCCAATCTTCATTTATATTTTATCTTTGACTTTGTTTAGTGAGAGCTTTTATTTGAGACCATCAATTGAATTTTAAACTACACGTAATAAACTCAGATATTTTATCCTGTAAAACATCGTATTGATTACTGGATTAATCAAGGTGAGTGAAGCGATGAGTGATATTTTATCATATTTAGATGGTTGGTGACTACAGAATTACCAAAATTTAATAAAAAAAAGTTAATAATCTGTGTTGGCAGAACTGTATGTTTCCTATGTGGATCAGATGTGTTTATCCTTGCTGGATATCTCTACACTTCAGAGGATAATCAAACTTGAACACTTCTGCAACAAGGTCTTGAGGCTAAATCAGAGGAAGAAAGAAAATATCCCTAGATTTCTGCTACTATATTTATGGGTTGGCTTATCTTTTCATCCATTCACAGCTTTTGCTAGTTAACATATTTACATCCAAAACACAAAAACACACAAAGACACACCCCCCCCCAATACCTAGACACTAAGCCCCGAAAGAAGGAGTACAAAGGGAGGATTCCATGCTTCCACATATTTAGCCAAGGATGACATTGTTTGTTAACTATGTGAGATGGTACCCTTGCTTCCAAGAAAGCTGGAAGCCCCAAGTAGTAAAAGTGAGGTAGGGAGGAAGTACTAGTTGACTAGGTATATGAAAACGCTCATAGAAATAGGAGAGGGGATATGGGATAGAAATAACTATTATGGTTATTTCTGGATATATGCTAAATTTAGAAATGTAAATAAAGAAAGGAGATATTCACTAGAATAATATGGCAGGACAAAATAAACACGTCACATTCCCATTGTATGAAAATTGAAAAAACCCTGTTGCCAAGAGCTCTAGCTTTGAGTGTAAGAGAATTTCTATAACTGTGTATCGGTAGAGTCCTGAGAAAAAATAGCACTTCAGAACCAAACAGTACAGGGCTAGCCTTAGCAGAAAAGTAAAGACACTCTATGTGAGATAAGTATTCCCCTATGTGAACACTCTACTGTCTCTTTAAGAACTCTTGCTATCTGCTGTGATGTCACCTGTGTTGTAACAATGTCAACTGTTCCTATGCATCATTGAGTCTCAACAGGGTTCAACCTTATCAATGTTTTCAAGGCAGACGTCTCTACAAGAAGAGAGAGACAGGAATACAAGAAATATCAAGAAAGTGTAAGACAACATGCAGGAGGCTACTGTTTTTTCAGCATGTCCAATGATGAAAGCTCCCACAACTATCCTATCAAACCAATGGATTTCTATTCCTCTACTACCCTCTGATCTCCAAGGGCCTCCAGCTCTAGTATTGTCTCTTTGTCCCCAAAAGCCCAATACCCTTGTATTACCTGAATGTCTTCAAATGCCTCCAGATTCACAACTGCCTCAATATCACCAAAGACCACAAATGGTTCCATTAATCGATGGCCAACAATTGTCTCCCAGATCGACATTGAATCAAGGCTTTCAGGTTTTAGCCTCTCCATTTGTTCAACTTGCGGGTAATGAAGTCTGTCCAAGAGCACATGTTCCCCGAAAGACTTCTGTAAGACCTCAGAGAAGGCAGATTAGGTATAGCACAGAACATAAGAATAAGCTGGAGAAATTCTTCTTGGAAATTTCCAAGTATCCTTCCATTGAACACGTAAGGAACTGGCAGAAAGCATTTGTGTGACAGAATACCAGATTCGGATATGGTTTAAGAACCGGAGGTGTAGATACTTTAGGGAACATCCCAATGAGTGTGGGTCAATACCTGGGAACCCAAGTGGAAGAGCTCAAACTCACTTCCTCAGCAATGAGGGTCATGCCCCCGTGAATGTTGTGACCACTCATTATCCTATGTCACCAAGCTTAGCTGATGTAAGATCCCTTCTCCAACACGGTGCCTCCAATATCTTCATTTCCATTTGACATTCTTAAGGCAGTGAAACATTCTGGATGTGCTGATGGCTGCAAATAACCAGACAAGAGCCAACACAGCCCATTTCAATTAACCATATCCATGGACTCAGTTCAGAGGGATGCTATTGAAGACACATCTTAATCACATTAAGAGATATGTTATAGCAATAGATAAAGCTTTCCAACTTAACCACCTTCAAGCATAGAAGTACACATCACTCAAAACAATCAGATTTTTCAAATTATGGAGACTATTATTACCAGAATAGTTCTTTGTTCAAGATCTATAAATATTTGACATTACTCTAGAAACTGTGCAGTTATCAAATATGTTTTGCCTGAATTTGCCCAAACCTACTTATCATGAAGATATTTCTGGAAATCCTTCTGTCTGCTTTGTTTCTTTTATATATTACTTTAGTTAATTTTATGTTTTTAAATACATGAGCAATTATGATACTGGAATGAGGGCACTGAAATTCATCAATTAAATATCTGAACTATAATGCATAGCCTTTGATCTTTACCCAATCCCGCATTGTGCCTTATAATCCTTGACAATATTCCTCCATTGATGTCTTCTCTATCCAATTTTAAACACAGTTTCAATCTCTCTGTCTCTCTTTCAATGTCTCGCTGTCTGTCTCTCTCTGTCTGTCTCTCTATGCCTCTGTCTCTCTGTCTCCCTCTTTCTCTGTCTCCTGTCTCTTTCTTATTCTCTTTCTCCCCCTTTCTCTCTACGTCTCTCTCTGCTTTCAATCTCTTTTTTATACTACTTTCCATTTTGCTTTGTGATATACATTTTCCTGAATGTACATGCTCCCATAATCTGACTTTGGGTGTTCCATGTTAGGAAAAATAACTTATTCTTTTGCACACTTCTAAGGTTCATAGAGTTTTGAATTGTCTGAAACCCATTTTAATTAGCACCACATGAGGTGTACATTGTTCCTAGAAAATGTGTAATATCTGTTTCTTTGGGAATAGTTACCCAGGTTTATAGAAAACAGAAAAAAGAAATGATGTTCATTGTGGGCCAAGACCTGAAGTATATGCTAATGATAACATAGAAAAGACTTCATCCACCATTCCAGTGAGAGAGCACAGGTAAACAGAATAATATCCACCTGATATTCTTCAGTGAAATTCTTTCTGGAAAAAGTTTTAGAACTGCCATAAATTTCAAGGACATAGGATCTGTAATAATATAAGTCTTGTTGACAGGGACTTTTGGTATAGCTCCAATGGGTGGAGAAGACAGGAAAGTACATCTGCTGGAACGCCTTTCTGGATATGTATGGAATATATGAGGGGGTTGAAAGTGCCATTTAAGATATCAACTCCGGACTTTTTAAAACATTAGCACCTATAAAATATGGTAGATACTTCGTTTACTCCATATAGTAAATCACCTGGTCTATGTGAATTAACAGAGACGCAGAAAGTACTAATATTAAAGACATTAGAAACTAGATTAAAATAGTACTAGGTCCCAAAACACATTTTTCCTCTTAGTACCTGTTAATAGCTTTATACTGCCCATGCGTTACTCACTTGGAATCTTCTGTATAGTGGTTGTATGCTCTAGTAAATCTTATCAGATGGATAAATTGAACTAGCTTCTTCTACTAGTGCCATCCTCTGCAGACATTATTTTAAAATCAGTATTTCATAGACTAAACTGTCTTTATTAGATCATGGGCACTAAAGCTTATCAATTTTCTGCAACATAGGTAAATATTCAAAGTCTTTAAATTATTTTCTCAGCCATACCAAGGGACCAAATTCAGGATTGCCAAGCCAGTAACGTCACATGATACAGCCTGTCCAATAATTGTAGAAGATGAATGGGGTTATAGGCATATAGTGTAATTCTGTGGTAGAGTATTTCCCTAGTATGAACGATTCCTCAGAAACAGATTGAGATCTAGTGGCATTCAAGAAGGTAAAATATGCTCAACTACATATGAATCAGACTAAAACAAAATGAATATTCCTATAAATAAATTTAAGTCACTCTAAATTACAGCCACCTCATCGCATGCTCCATGCTTTACAACTTTCCTTGTGTATAATTATTAGGAGAAACCATCAATATTCTACCATCAATCTTGTGTAGAATGATCAGTAAAGATTCAATAAAGCATGTGTATATATATGATTTATTATCAATTATATTATCAATGCATGCATATTTAGAGATATACATATGCAGAAATGTACAGTCAGAGAGAGATAAAGTGAGCAAAGACAAAATACAGCAAGAATAATTCAAATTTAAATACAGATATTTTTTGAAAATCATAAAAACATATAACTTATGAACTCCTTGACAAAATAATTCAAATAATTGGTACTTGCAGCCAGGTCTAAAATCAGATCTACTTCTGGGACCCACAAGTTGAGGTGAAGAAAGTTCCTATAGACTAAGTATTTTATGTGTGTTTATGTATGTGTGTGTCTGTGTGTGTCTCTGTGTCTGTGTGTTTGTGTATCTTTGTGAGTGTTTATGTGCACGTCCCTTCATAAAACTACCATAGGTATTTACAAAAGAATCATCCCTGCATCCCTGGGATTAAGACAACTTGATCACGTTGAATGATCATTTTGATGTGTTCTTGGATTCAGTTGGCAAGAATTAAGTTGAGTATTTTTGCATCAACATTTAAAATGGAAATTGGTGTGAAGCTGCATCTCTTAATATGTGGGATGATATACCCAGAGCTTTGGGTGAATACTTATTTTGTGACTCATGTGTAGAGCATGGATTCTATGACATTACAAGTGAGTAGAAGATGGCCATAAATAGCACCAAGTTTAGAATATTTGATTACTCTATGACCTTAAGTCAACTAATGCTTATTACTGTCTCTATCTCTGACACAGAAAGGGACGTGTAAATTTACCTTACATAGTAGATGAGATATGATTATACAGTACATCCAGGGTAATATCATATAAAGTTTGTCTCCATTTCCATAATTGTACTGGGGAGACTCTAATTCTTGATATGACTTAATCAACTGTGTTTCATCAACATAGTGTCTGACGAATTAGTACATACCACCAGATTGTTAGTCTTTTTCTACTGGCATGCATTCAGTGTGTCAACAGTATCATATATTGCCTTGCAAAACAAACTGAGTGTGACATAAATGTCTCTCCATTTTACATTTAGAAAGCTAAAAATTTACTGTCTGGTAAGAACTCTCTTCTTCACCCTCAAGAATCATTCCTTGGGTTGCCAAATCTCTGTGCATCCCCTACATCCTCTGGCATTATTCCCAGGAATAGAAGGCCATAAAGAGTTACATATGGAACAAGAGATAGTGAGGAAAAGAAAGAGAGTGACTCAGAGAGAGAGAGAGAGAGAGAGAGTATGTTCCAAAAATGCAAATGTTCCATGTCTGTGACATTATCTCAAAAGACGGATTTTTTTTTTTTTTTTTTTTTTTGGAATTTCATGTGTCTACTGGAGATGAAGGGAAGGCAGGAGATGTCCTGCTTCCTCTCTGGATCCTATTGGAGATATCCTTTGCTCTTGTTATGATATCTGGTCTTTTTGAGACATCAAGTTCTCTTCTCTCTGTGTCTATGGTCTGTCCTTTGTGCACCATATGTCTGTCCATATATCTTTCATTTTATGTTTGTTCTTGCTGTGTAAATGATTAATTGTTATGTGTTTCATGTTAAAAAAAATTGTTAAAACTTTATGTGCTGGATGTCCACGGTTTGATTTAGTTATCTTGTTTAAAGGGCATTTTCAATTAGCATAAGCGAAACACTTACGTTACCCTACACTATGGCTGGGAGTCAAGTACAACTAGCAAAATTCTGCTTGGGGTTAACTATTTAGACAAGCAAATCTTTTTTTTTTTTCATTTCTTTTTACATATTTTTTTTTATGTTTTATTCGATATATTTTTTTTATTTACATTTCAAATGATTTCCCCTTTTCTGGTCCCCAACTCCCTGAAAGTCACATAAGCCCCCCTTCCTCCCTCTGTTCTCCGACCCATCCCTTCTTACTTTCCTATTCTGGTTTTTTCTTATACGGCTACACTGACTTTTTCCAGAAACAGGTGCCACTCCTTCGTTCTTCTTGTACCTCATTTAATGTGTGGAATATGTTTTGGGTATTCCAGTTTTCCAGGCTAATATCCACTTCTTAGTGAGTGCATACCATGATTGATCTTTGGAGACTGGGTTACCTCACTTTGTATGATGTTTTCCAGCTCCATCCATTTGCCTAAGAATTTCATGAATTCATTGTTTCTAATGGCTGAATAGTACTCCATTGTGTATACATATACCACTATTTTTGTATCCATTCTTCTGTTGAGGGACACCTTGTTTCTTTTCTGCTTCTGGCTATTTTAAATAGGGCTGCTATGTACATACTGGAGCATTTATCCTTATTACCTGCTGGAGAATCCTCTGGGTATATGCCCAGGAATGGTATAGCAGGATCTTTTGGAAGTCACATGCCCAGTTTTCTGAGGAACCACCAGACTGATTTCCAGAGTGGTTGTACTAATTTGCAAACCCACCAGCAGTGGAGGAGTGTTCCTCTTTCTCCACATCCTCGCCAAAACATGCTGTCTCCTGACTTTTCAATCTGAGCCATTCTCTGGTGTAAGGTGAAATATCAGGTTTGTTTTGATTTGCATTTCCCTGATGACTAGTGAAGTTGACCATTTTTAAAGATGTTTCTCAGCCATCCGAAGTACTTCAAGTGAGAATTCTTTGTTTAATTCTGTACCCCATTTTTAATAGGGTTATTTGGTTTTCTGGGGTCTAGCTTCTTGAGTTCTTTTTATATATTGAATATTAGCCCTCTATCTGATATAGGGTTGGTGAAGAACTTTTCCCAATATGTTGGTTGCCAATTTATCCTTTTGAAGGTGTTCTTTGCTTTACAGAAACTTTGTAATTTTATCAGGTCCCATTTGTCAATTTTTGATCTTAGAGTATATGCTATTGGTGATCTATTCAGAAAATTTCCCCCTGTACCGATGTCTTCAAGGGTCTTCCCCAGTTTCTTTTCTATTAGCTTCAGAGAGTCTGGCTTTATGTGGAGGTCCTTGATCCATTTGGAGTTGAGCTTAGTACAAGGAGAAAAGGATGGATCAATTTGCATTCTTCTCCATGCTGACCTCCAGTTGAATCAGCACCATTTGCTGAAAAGGCTATCATTTTTTCATTGGATGTTTTTCAGCCCCTTCGTCGAGGATCACGTGGCCATAGGTGTGTGGGTTCATGTCTGGATCTTCAAACCTGTTCCATTGATCTGCCTGTCTGTCACTGTACCAATACCAGGCAGTTTTTAACACTATTGCTCTGTAGTATTGCTAGAGGTCAGGGATACTGATGCCCCCAGAATTTCTTTGTTGCTGAGAATAGTTTTAGCTATCCTGTTTTTTTTTTTTTCCAGATGAATTTGAGAATTGCTTTTTTTAACTCTCTGAAGAATTAAGTTGTGGTTTTGATGGGTATTGCTTTGAATCTGTATATTGCTTTGGGCACAATAGCCATTTTAACTATATTAATTCTGCTGATCCATGAGCATAGAAGATTTTTCCATTTTTTGAGATCATCCTCTATTTCCTTCTTCAGAGTCTTGAATTTCTTGTCATATAGATCTTTCACATGTTTGGTAAGAGTCACCCCAAAGTACTTTATACGGTTTTGGCTATTGTGAAGGGTGTCAGGTCCAGAATTTCTTTCTCAGCCTGCTTATCTCATGCAGACTCTAAGAGAACACAAATGTCAGCCAAGACTACTATCCCCAGCAAAACTCCCATTCACAATAGATGGAGAAACCAAGATATTCTATGACACAACCAAATTTAAACAATATCTTTCTACAAACCCAGCTCTTCAAAAAATTATAGGGGGAAAACTCCAATACGAGGAGGGAAATGACACAATGGATAAAGTTACCTTCTTTCATCAAACCCAAAAGAAGATAGCAACTCAAATATAAAAATAACATTGAAAATGACAGGAAGTAATAATCACTACTCCTTAATACCTCTTAACGTCAATTGACTCAACTCTGCAAATAAAAAGACATAGACTAACAGACTGGATAAGGAAACAGGACCCTTCATTTTCCTGCATACAGGAAACACACCTCATTGTCAAAGACAAAAACTACCTTAGAGTAAAAGGCTGGAAGACAATTTTACAAGACAATGGTCTCAGGAAACAAGCCGTTGTAGCCATTCTAATATCAGATAAAATTGACTTTCAACCTAAATTCATCAAAAGAGATAGAGAAGGATACTTCTCGCTGGTCAAAGGAAAAATCCACCAAGAATAACTTGCAATTCTGAACATCTGTACACCAAATGCAATGGTATCCTCACTCATAAAAGAAACTTTACTAAAACCCAAAGCACATATTTCACCTAACACAATAATTGTGGGTGACTTCAACATTTCACTCTCCTCAATGGACTGATCAGGAAAACAGAAACTAAAAAGGGACACATTAAAACTAATTGAAGCTTTAGACCAATTGGATTGACGGATATTTATACAACATTTCACCCTAAAACAAAAGAATATACCTTTTTCTCAGCACCTCATGGTACCTTCTCCAAAATCGACAATATAGTTGGTCAGAACACAGTCTTCAACAATTATAAAATGATCGAACTAATCTGACTATGAAGTACGAATGTTCTTCATTGGCAACCAAAACAAAAGAAAGCCCACATACACATGGAGGCTGAACAATAATCTACTCAATGACACCTTGGCCAAAGAAGAAATAAAGAAAGAAATCAGAGACTTTTTAGAATTTAATGAAAATGAAGGCACAACATGCCCAAATCTTTGGGACGCAATGAAAGCAGTGCTAAGAGTCACATTTCTTTGTTTTAAATTCTTCTATTCAAGGTAATCTAGATTATTTCCAGCATAATGTCTGTGACATAAGATGAAGCCCCTGTCACTGTTTTGAGAGAAAGATAAATAAATTTAGATGTTCTGAAGATGTACATGAACCAACCACAATTGTTAAAAAAAAAAAAAAAAGTGACGAAGATGATGTGTAAAGACATTCTCTTATACTCCTTGATTGGCATATACTACAACTGTTATTATAGATGACTCCACAAGAAAACAATAGACTCATATGTAAAGACCAACAACCCAATATAAGTCAATATATTATCGTACCTTATTGAAGGGGAGAATGAAGGATTTTAACAGCCAGAGATGTCAAGAATATAAAAATCAAAGCTATAGAATCAAACTTACTCTGGGAATAGTGGTTCACATTGACTGTTACAAAATTCAATGCATCTCTGTGGATACCTTGCATATTTATGTTATAGTTTCTGTTTATATTGGTCTCAGATCAGAGGGAATAGGTACTGTTCCTTATCCTT
Source organism: Apodemus sylvaticus (assembly GCF_947179515.1). Taxonomy (NCBI): domain Eukaryota; kingdom Metazoa; phylum Chordata; class Mammalia; order Rodentia; family Muridae; genus Apodemus; species Apodemus sylvaticus. The sequence goes on from NW_026262998.1 coordinate 1,201,096, forward strand.
TTGCTTTTTTACTATCCATGTCTACCTAATAGGTTTTCTAACCTAGCATCCTTAGGAAGAAAGCTGAATAGATTCATTGCAACTTTATCACTAGTAGGCATATTTTTTTTTAATGTAGACAAATGGCTGGGGTAGTGTACGGTTTATGCCATAGAAGAGATTAGGTTATAGATTGTGATATGAAAGAATATATTACATGAAAAAATGACAAAATGTCAGCATATAGGAATATAAAAATGAACTGTGTTCACTGTTAGTCTCTATGTTAAAAACGAGAAAAAAAACTCACAACTTAGGAAGTTTTTTTTCATAATGTTCTAGTATGGTTTTCTATATTATCTTACTCTGAAGGGTTTTTAGTTATATCTTTAGCTCAATACAGGATACTATATAAATCAATAAATCTTTAAAATGGCCTTGTTCTAGCAATATCTCAATGAGACTAGTTACCTCTCTCCTATGGAAAATATATGTTGTGTCTACATTTTCATTAAATTCTAAGAAATCTTTGATTTCTTTCTTTATTTCTTCCTTGACCAAGTTATCATTGAGTAGAGTATTGTTCAGTTTCCATGTGTATGTGGGCTTTCTGTTGCTTTTACTGTTACTAAAGACCACTTTTACTCCATAGTGATCTGATTGGAGGTATGGGATTATTTCAATCTTCCTATATTTGTTGAGGTCTGCCTTGTGACCAACTATATGATCTATTTTGGAGAAGGTACCATGAGGTGCTGAGAAAAAGGTATATTCTTTTGCTTTGGGATAAAAAGTTCTATATATATATATATCTGTTAACTCCAATTGGTTCAACGCTTCAATTAGTTTCATTGTCTCCCTGTTTAATTTCTGTTTTTCTGACCAGTCCATTGGTGAAAGTGGAGTGTTGAAGTCACCCACAATTATTGTGTTAGGTGCAATGTGTACTTTGAGCTTTAGTAAAGTTTCTTTTATGAATGAGGGCACCCTTGTATTTGGGACATAGATGTTCAGGATTGAGAGTTCTTCTTTTTGGGTTTTTCCTTTGACCTGCAGGTAGTGACCTTCCATGTCTCATTTGATGACATAAGGTTGAAAGTTAATTTTATCTGAAATTAGATTGGCAATGCCGGCTTGTTTCCTGGGACCATTGCTTGTAGAATTGTCTTCCAGCCTTTTAGTCTAAGGTAGTTTTTGTCTTTGTCATTAAGGTGTGTTTCCTGTATGCAGCAAAATGTAGGGTCCTGTTTATGTAACCAGTCTGTTAGTCTATGTCTTTTTATTGGGGAATTGAGTCCATTGATGTTAAGAGATATCAAGGAGTAGTGGTTATTGCTTCCTAACATTTTTGATTCTATATGTGTGTGGTTATCCTCTTTGGGTTTAATGAAAGAAGCTTAATATCCTGCTCTTTCCAGGGTATAGTTTCCCTCATTATAACGGTGCTTTCCCCCTACTATCCTTTATAGGACTGGGTTTGAAGAAAGATATTGTGTAAATTTGGTTTGTCATGGAATATCTTCATTTCTTCATCTATAGAAATTGAGTGTTTTGCTGGGTATAATAGTCTCGGCTGGCATTTGTGTTCTCTTAGAGTCTGCATGAGCTCTGCGCAGGATCTTCTAGCTTTCATGGTCTCTGGTGAGAAATCTGGTGTAATTCTGATAGGCCTTCCTTCATATGTTACTTGCCCTTTTTCTTTTACTGCCCTAAGTATTCTTTCTTTGTTTAGTACATTTGGGGTTTTGATTATTATGTGACAGGAGGTATTTCTGTTCTGGTCCAGTCTGTTTAGAGTTCTGTAGGCTTCTTGTATATTCATGGGCATCTCTCTCTTTAGGTTTGGGAAGTTTTCTTCCATAATTTTATTGAAGATATTTGCTGGCCCTTTAAGTTGTAAATCTTCTCTCTCATCTATGCCTATAATCCTTAGGTTTGGTTTTCTCATTGTGTCCTGGATTTCCTAGATATTTTGGGTTAAAAGGTTTTTGCATTTTGCAGTTTCTTTAACTGTTGAGTCCATGGTTTCTATGGTATCTTCAGCATCTGAGATTCTTCTATCTCTTGTATTCTGTTGTTGAAATTCGCATCTATGTCCCCTGATTTCTTCCCAAGGTTTTCTATCTCCAAAGTTTTCTCCCTTTGAGTTTTCTTAGTTGTTTCTTCTTCTGATTTTAGACCCTGAATTGTTTTGCTTAGCTCCTTCACTTGCTTGTCTGTGCTTTCTTGTAATTCTTTAAGAGATTGCTGTGTTTCCTATTTCATGACCTCAGCTTGTTGACCAAAGTTCTCCTCTATACAGGAGAACCTTGATCAACAGGCAGAAGTCATGAAAGAGGAAACACAAAAATCGTTTAAAGAATTAGAGGAAAACACAAACAAACAAATGACAGAACTGAGCAAAAATTTCCATATTGATTCCCATGTAGTTATCTCAGGGTGCAGTCCTATCAGCAATGGGTGAGTGTTCTTTCTCTACATCATTGGCAGAAAAAGCTCTTAGGTGCAAATTTTATATTAGGCATTCTGAGAGTTTTTGGATTTTTAAAAAAGCATTTTATTTATTTACATTCTAGACATTGCCTGCCATCTTATTCCTGACTCGAAATAATATTTTGTCTTGACCACTTCAGTACAAGCTTTATTATATGGTCACCAAATGATAACCACTGTGAGGTGGCCTCTCTTGTATTAAATCTGGGAGAACTACTGTGTGTTATTCATTTTATAGAGCCCAGAATGAGCTATATATAAATGTCACCAAATTTGAGTCATCACACATTAATTTTTATAAAGAGCCAACAACACAATAGAGATCTAATTACTGAAAACCAACATAAAAGATCTCTTAATTTGCATAACCCCCTAATTCAGATCATTAAAAATTTATCAACATATTTTGGACATCACAACAGTGGCCAAGAATTAGGCGTCATTAGTTATCCCAATGTGATCTCTATAAACATATACAACCCTGTGTTGAAACACTACCTAGAAATAAAACAGTCTGTCATACTTAAGCTGTAGTGTGACTATCAATAATTGATTATTATGCACTGTCTATTAAATGGTAGCCAACACTCTACTGATTGGACCATGTGACAGTGACATGCATTGTTACCATTATAATCATTGGTATATTACAATTTCTAAACAGTGACAATCATTCAAAGATGAGCTCTCAACCATAATTACATTGTGGACATCAGAATGTGAAAATATTTAGTGAGCATGCCTCATTGACCACAAAAACCAGTTTCAGACCACATTATACCACAGAAAATGATCACCATACAGAGACCACTACACTGTGACCATACACAGTGACTTATCACAAAGTGTCCATCACTCAGTGGATATCAATACAATCCAGACCAGAACACACACACAGACACACACAGACAGACACACACACACACACACACACACAAACACAGATACACACACACGTGTGTGTGTGTGTATCTTAATATGTCCAAAAAATTTTTAAACACTAATCATCAATTAAAAGAAGATACTCTCAGAAATTTCTCTTTGAGATATTGAAATGTACAGAACATCTTCTCTGGGTTTCTATTTCCTATCTCTCTCTCACACACACTCAGAGTTACAGAAATGTGTATGACTTTCTTGAACATTTTCAATTGTTAATTTGCTTGAAATATATTCACAAGACTTCCAATGATCTTCCAATATCATGAATTGAAAATAAGATCTTTAGCCAGGCAATGGTGGTGCACGGCTGCAATCCAAGCACCCTAGGAGACACAAGCATGAGATTTCTGATTTCAAGGCCAGCCTACAGAGTGAGTTCCAGAACAACCAGGGCAATATAGTGAAACCCTGTCTCCAAGAAAACTAACAAACAAGCAAGCAAAGTAAGATCTTTTGCCTAATTTATCTTGAGTTATCATGAAGGTAAATTATATTCCATTGTTAACAGCCTGGGAAACCACAACTCATTAAGACTGGCAAGATTGTAGAGGGCATTAGATTGAAAACTTTTCTGTGAAATTTTACTTTTTGTATTAATCACTGTTAATTCACACTTGAATTTTGAAATCAGTTCCAAATTTCTATATTTATAGTAGAATAACTATTGAATTCACAATCCACAATAAGATCTGTTCTAAATTAATTATGTATTTTGAAATGAGAATAATTTTTAGGAGTATACTTAGTTGTGGAAAATACATAGTTTGCTAGATGACAGCATTCTTAAATTTACAGTGACAGAATTAATTTAAATCAGTGGTGTCCAGGGCATCTAAAACTACACTGAAACTTCTTAATACATTTGAGCATAAAAAAAAATATATATATATATATACATGTGTGTGTGTATGTGTATGTGTATATGTATATATACATGTATATGAATATAAAATTTGTATATGTGTATGTATATATACATATATGTATATATAAATTAAATTTACATGCAATATATGTACATTATATATAAATGAAAATATACATTTAAATATATAACATCAAATTAAATATGTTTAAATATAAGAAAAATTAAATAATTATAAAAGATGAAATGCTGTTATAAAGAAGAGGTGATTGAACATCTAAAGGAATTTAGGAGAATGTCACATTAATCTGATTTGAATATATTGAATATATGTATGAGAGTGAATGATTTTATATTTTACAATTTGTAATTTGTAAAAAATTATGTTTGACAACATAAATTCACTAAAATTTCTTAACTATTATAGTGGGTTATGTCTAATTTCTTATAATCACTAAAAAATAATAAAAATTTGAACCTGCTAATATGCAGAATTTCTCGTAATGTTTTTCTTCATTAGCTGCTAAGTAAGTCTTATTAAAATTTCAGACCACTCACAAACACTTCACTCATATATCAGCAGTGTAAATCAGTAGACTCAGAATAACAAAAAAGAATCATCTGTGGTAGCACAACCTAGAAGATACTGCCAGGACTCAGCCTCAGTACAGGTTAGCATGAGGATTTATAAAGAGCACCTATAGATAATCTCAGCTGAGCTTCTCTCTGCAAAGTGAAAATAAGTGAAGATATGAGACCTGTAATGTTTGCACAGCTTTCTCTATAAGCAATGCTATCTAAGGTTTAGTGAGTAAACTTTGAAGTGTTTTGATTCTCCCTCCAAATATCATGTGTACTCCACAGGTTTTCATCAACACATGTCTTACCTCAGCATGTGAACGTGAACAATATGACATTGCTGCCAAGAATCCATCATATGCTGAAACAGAAACAATTTGACACATCTCCAGAAATATTCTTAATGTATTTCTGGTTATGGTATCCATGCAAATGCATGTCAACTGTTCAATGTAAAGTGGAAAAATTATAAGCCAAGAATCCTCTCTTATGTTCTTCCTTTAATCTAATATCACTTCACCTCTCTATAATCACGTGCTAACATCACTTTTCTGTATCTTCATGTGTTTGTTCCAGCAAAACACCTTCCAGTCCAACTGATTTCCTAAAGAACCTTTAAAATACAACTGCAAGTTTAAAAATATGGATACTCTATAGTACAAGTTTGTGTGTTCCTATTAAACATCCTATTTTTCTTCTTCACAGATTTCTAACTGAACGATAAGACTAGCATCAAATTATACACTAGGACTTGACAAGTGATCAGTTCTACAAAATTATTACATATATTGAAAACATCCTATGAGATTATATGACTCAATTTTTCAAATTGCTGTACATAATGTATTTTATTCAAATTATTTATAGAATTAAGAAAAATTGAAGTGTATAATCCATTGATATTTTGTACCTTAACAAAAGTTGCATCTGAATTTTCCAAAACACTGAATTGTTTTCTAGACATATTTGGATATTAAATTATTTAAATGAAATTAACTATGATAGTGAGTAAAAATTAATTTGATAAAATAAATATTTGATTCCCATATCACAATGAAAATGTAATTTAATTAATATTGAAAATGTTTAAAGAACCGAACATTATGATGCTGCAGAAAAAAGTGATTCAAGGTTCTCATGCACTTACATTTACTTATAAGACAATTATAAACAAACCTGACCAATATCCATAGCGTTACAACCTAAACTTGGGGTAGCATATTGGTGGTGTCCCAAAGTGCTTTTTAGAAGCAGAATCTAAATAGGCTATAGCTGGTAATAGAGTTGCTTTGGTCCTTTCCATTCCCATTCTTGTCATAGATCACTGTATGGATGTATAGACTCTGCTATTAGGACAATTCTTAGGAATTCTCTCTTTATTTGACCATTAATCATTGACAGTGATGATTTGCCATCCTCTATGTTTGATTGTTTCCACTTAATCTTTCACAAAGTCAGTGATGTAATTTGTTTGCAAACTTGTACATTATGATAAGACATACTTGTAGCAAATGAGGATTAATATGGTGAAACTAATGACATAATGTCCAATCTAAAGATATTATAACTCAGCATTTTAAGCTAATTTTTATATCCATTTACCTTTTTAAATTTACTTTATTCTTTGTCTACATTTCAAATGATTTCCACTTTCACACTTCCTTCCTCCTGATAAGTCCCATAATCCCCATTTCCTTGACCCATTGCTCAATCACCCACTCCCATTTTTCTTTCCTGTGTCCTGGTATTCCCCTACTATGCTGCATTAAACATTTCCAGGAACAGTACTTTCTCTTTCCTTCTTTTGGGAATCATTTGAGATGTTAATTGAATCTTTATTATTGAGAGCTTCTGGGTAAATAGCAACTTATAAGTGATTATTTTCCATGTGTATTCTTTTGTGATTGGGTTACTCAATTAGAATGATATTTCCAGTTGCAACCATTTGCTAAAATAAATTCATGAATTCATTGTTTTTAATTGCTGAGAAGTACTCAATTGTGTAAATATACCACATTTTCTTTATACATTCTTCTATTGAGGGACATTTGGGTTCTATCCAGTTTCTGGCAATTTTTAATAGAAGTAGAAACATGCTAATTTGTTTGGTGATTGCTATCTTCTAACACAAATTGCAGAAATATATAGTGAAGAGATATGAGAGTGGAACACAAGTATGCTCCTTTTATTTTTCTTTTCTATTTCATTAGGAACATGAAATGATGCAGCATATATAACCATGAAAATTTCATTTTATTTAGTTTAACTATTTTTCCTAGATGTACAATTATCCTTTTTTTATTTAGTAAGTAGTTCAGCATTGGAGGATTTGTGACTTTCTAAAGAGAAAAAAAAATTTTTTTTGAAGTGTTTCAAAATGACTCTTTATGAATCACACTGCATATTTCATATAGTGTAAGAGATAGATGTGATACACACTTGTATTTTTATTTATATGGAAGATGAGAGAATGTGTCCTTTTACTTTCGAATTTCAGGAAACAACTCCTTAATATAAGTTGAAAAATAATTTTGATACTTTAGTGTACAAACTTGGCACAAACATAAATTTTATTTGGTATAACAAATCAAAGGGAATGTTTCAAGATTCCATTAAGTTTATAATTCTTGTGGTCATTTAATTCTTTCCATGTAAAAGGTCCTTTCTCTTATTAAATTATTGCCATTGATCTAATTGCTCCAATTGTATTTTCACTATAATGGTTCCCAATATTTTATTGAAGTTCTGTGTTTAAGTGTTTTATTTATTTATTTATTTTTTGTTTTCAATTTTCCTTGAGCATTTTATTTAATTGCCTGTTGTCTGTTAAGAAGAGAAAAAATGTGTTGTGAATAGTATTTATGAATGATATTGGAAGGTAAAATATCCTTATAGCTATACATATGAAAAAATACTCATATTAAATTTTAAAATGGAATAAAATTACACAAGTCTTTTCTCCTTTCTAAGGATTTGTTTCCTATGCAATATACTTTTATCGGTTAAATACACTGGAGTAGTAAATATTTATTTATTTTTTGGAAAGCCCCTTACATCCCTGAACACAAAAGTATGATTTGGAATTTACTTCCTGTTTCTCACGACTGCAGTTGTGTGTGTGCATTTAACACTTCAATTACTCAATGATATAAACATATCTATTGAAATCATAATGTTGAATCTACTGTTATAGAAAAACCTGATAATAAATGATTACTGGCTAAATCATAAATATATCTGTGTTGAATTTGAATGGTAATTTCAAAAAATGTTAAATTATAACTCTATTACAACAGATAAGGAAGATTTTGGCCTCTTTTAATACATTGTGATATAAAATACATAAATCAAAAGAGAATAATTATTTTAATTGAGTGACTTGTTCTCAATTTCCAAGATTTATAAGTTTTCACAGTAAGGAATGTAATGACTATAAAAATTAATGTCTTATCACTCCAATTCTGAGATTAAAGTCATGTCATATAGCATATATCATGGATTTTAAAAACAAATGTTCATAATAAACATCTCAATTTTACTAAAATAGCAATTGATAAAACTCATGTAGAAAAATAATTTTTTTTGAAAATTTCAATTACATATGATAAAAGTATGTAAATAAGTAACATTTTACCATGCACAATACTAGATTTAATACAAAAGACAGGCAGGGTTGTTGTGACACATGCCTTTTTCCCAGCAATTGGGAGGCAGAGGAAGGAGGATTTATGAGTTCAAGGCAAGTCTGGTCTACACAATTTGTTCCAGGACAACAAGAGCTACACAGAGAAAGCCTGTCTCCCAAACACAAACAAACACACAAACTGACAAGAAAACAAACAAACAAACACAAAACAAAACAAAAAGTAAAAGACAGAAAACAGATAGATAATAGACACCTCGATAAATTTTCTCCTTCCAGAAAGAACTTGCTTATATATTTGATATAATAAAACAAAACAAATATTGAGGGAATTCTATATTTATATCTCTATTATTTTAGGGTAAGATAGTTAAAATGACATACAAACAAACTAATAAAAACTCAAACATCGAAGTGACACCAATGAAATATTTTCTTTTCGGAAAAAAATGCTTATTTCTATAATATAATAAAACAAAACAAATGTTGATGGAAGTCCTAAATATTTATTATTTTTGTGAAGATTGTTAAAAGGATTAGAAATGTAAAGAAAAATGAATGGAAGAGCTTATTGATAGTTATATAAATAATAATATCCTTTTCCAAAAGAAAATCTGTACACAGCACATGGCTAAGGAGCGCCTTTAAAACTTTTGCAGTGATAACTCATCATAATTATTGCATGTTTGCCTTGGGTACATAGAAATCAGAAGGATTAATAACTAGTTAATATATGAATATCATAGATGGAAAATTGGAATGTGATATGTATGAGAAAGTAAGTTCATTGTAAAAGATTTTAAAACAAGAAACTGACAAATACACCACTGTTGAGTTACGGCGAGAAATTTTACATTCTTTACAGCAAAATGAAATGAGATTATATATGATGAATACATGAAAACTCTGATTCTCTTGGCTTGGTAGGATTGATATACTAAAAATGGCAATATTGTCTAAAGCAGTCTACAGATTCAATGCAATCCTAATTAAAATCATATCTAAATTCTTCTAAAGTTAGAAAAGCAATTCTTAATTTCTACTGGAATAACAAAAATCCAGTACAGGTCAAACTATTTTCATCAGTAAAAGTACTTCCAGGGGAATCAGTATCCTGGACCTCAGGTGATACAAAAAAGTGATAGTGTTGAATACTGAATCGTAATTGTACAGTGACATGTAGGTAGATCAATGGAACAGAAGTGATGACCATGCAAATATACACACCTATGGTAATTTTATATTTGATAAAGAGAAAAATCCATGCAATGAATAAAAGATTGACATTTCAACAAACGGTGCTGTTTCAAGTGGAGGTCAGTATGCAGAAGAATGTGAATAGATCCATTATCTCGTTTTACTGAACACAAGTCCATGTGGATCATGGACTTCCACATAAAACCAGACATAATTAAACTAATAGAAAAGAAACTAGGAAAGAACCTGGGACTCATGTTCACAGGGGGGATTTTCTTAAACAGAACACCAATGATTTATCCTTTTAGATCAAGAATTGACAAATTACACCTCATAGAATAGAAAGATACTGTAAAGAAAAGGACCTTGCCAATGTGACAAAATACAACCCAACAAATTGGGAAAAGATCTTTACCAACCATATTACAGAAAAAAAGGAAATATCCATGATATAGGACTCCAGAGAGCAAAATATCCTTACTTAAAACAGGTTACAGAGCTAACAAAATAATTTTCACCTGAGGGATATAGAATGAGTGAGAAGCAGCCAAAGAAATGTTCAACAATCTTAGTCATCAGGGAAATGCAAATCAAAACGACCTGGAAATTTCACCTCCCATAATTCACAAAGGCTAACATCAAAAATCCAGTAGATAAGAGTCACAGTCTAAGATGTATAAAGAGAGGAATACTTCTCAACTGCTTGTGGGTCGCAAATTTTCAAGCAATTGAAAAGAAATGGAAAATACTATCTTGAGTGTGGTAACCTATCACAAAAGTACACACTCACTGACAAATGGATATCAACTCAGGATCTTAGAATTACCAAGACACAATTCACATCTAAAATTAACCTCAAATTAAAAAATAAGCAACATATGTAAAGGGCATGTATTCATGCAGTATAAATGTATATACATACGTCAAAAATGCTGAGCTAAATTATTTTTACTTTTGTACATACTACAAGCAATTGCAACATACTTATCCATGTATACTACAGGTATCTTAAATTATAATGAACACAATATCATATATATTTCATCACTAATATTTTCAGGATGTACTAGAAACAATCAAACTAACAAGGTGAGAAAAGATCACTCCCATTGAATAATGGTCTTACAAAAAGAGAAATCCTTCCGTGTATTTTCATTTCTGAATCGATACAACTATAGAATAATCCTTGTCCAGAATGGAAATTCAAATGTTAAAATGTCGTCAAGTACCAGATATATACTCTTTAGAATTTTCTGCTAAAAATCATTTGGCAGCATCACGAATAGGCTGTGTCATGCTAATATGGTAGAGGTATACACATTGGATGGTCTGTTTCTGATTGACTTATTAGTAAAAGTGAAGGTGTGAGAATCTCAGTGAAGGTGTGAGAATCTCAACTTTTTTTTCCAGAAATTTCATAAAATTCTGGTTTGTATTTACAAATATCATATTTATACTATATAATATATTTCATTGGGAATAAAGAAGTATATATTTCAATTTTATCATATTTATTTTGTACTCCCAAGCATATTGAAATTCCTCATAAATCTGCAAAACATATTCATTCTTTTGGAATATTTCGTGTACATCATTATTAAATTTTAGAAAATGAGAAAGGAGTGTACACTTCAATTTTTCTTAATTATGTATAAAATTTGATAAAATATTTTATTTACAGCTCTTTGAAAAATTAATTCAAATAATATCACTGGGTGTATTGAATAAATGTAAGATGCACAAATGATCATGTGTCCAGTCATATGATTTATTTTGTTTCTAGTCTTATCTTTCAATACAGTTCTGTGAAGAAGAAAATGACAAAGAAGAAAAAGGATTATTAAAATTGGTACTATTGAGCATGGTATTTTTGAAAATCTGAAGTGGAAAATTGAGATTACTTTAGAAATTCAGTTGTTATGTAAAGTGTTTTACTGTGGAAAACAGATGAAGAAACAAATGAAAAATAATTTACGTAGGCTAAATAAAGCACGGGAAGAAAGGTGTTTGGTAATGATATTCTTGAAATGTCTACCTAACATTGAATAGTTTAAATCTATTTGGAGTAATAAATAATGAAAAGTATAGAAAAATATTCTCCAGGTGTATGTCCCAATTATTTCTGCTATTGCATATGGTGGATTATTTTCAACAATACCATTTTAGTCAGGATCATAATGTGAGGCAATACATTTGCTATGGCAAATCCTGTTCCAGACCAGTGATATTTTGAAGCAGAATATATTTTCAATGGATACTCACTAAATCTTAGATAGGGTTCCTTATATTGCTAGCTTTGCAGAGAATTTTGGAACATATCTTCACTTATCTTCAGTTTGAAGAAAGAAGGACAGCTGAAAACTTGTCTTGGTGTGCCTCGAAATTCCTCCTGCTACTTTGTATGTTGCTGCTTCCTAGATGTCTATCATAGGTAAGGTTACCACAGCTTATTATTCACTAAGCTGACACTACTGACCTGGACTGATGGTATATGTGTGAAGTGTTTGTAAGTTGATCAGTGAAGCATCCTATAAAAATAAAAATCAAAATAAATAATAAACATTTATCCACAAATTCAACAATTCAGAACATAATCATTGGAAAACATCAACCAAAAGAAGGATACCACACCCTAGAAAAAACAATAAATTTATATTCTATTTAACAAACCCAAAAGAAGATTATAATTACACAAACATAAAAATGTTATCAAAAATAACAGGGAGCAACAATCACTATTCCTTCATATCTCACATCCATAATGCACTCTTTTCAAATAAAAGATATAGACTAACAAACAGGACACCACATTTTGCAGCATTTAAGGATTGCATCTCAGTGCGAAAGACAAACTCTACCACGGAGTTAGAGATTGGTAAACAATTTTCCAAACAAGTAGTCCGCAGAATCATGAATCATGATGGATTATACATTCCAAGTAATAGTAAAATAGACTGGAAACAAAAAGTCATAAAAAAAAAAAGACATGGAAGGCCACTTTGTAAACATCAAATAAAAATTACAGCATGAAGAACTTTCAATTCTGAACATCTGTGCTCCAAGTACAAAGGCACTGTCATTCATGAAAGAAACTTTCCTGGAGCTCAAAGCATGCATTGCACCTCAGGCAGTAATTGTGCCTGACTTCAACAACTGACTCTCATTAATGGACAGGTCACGGAAACATAAACTGTACAAACATACACCTGTAAGCTAAACAATGCTCTGCTTAATGATACATTATTCAAGAAGGAAATAAGGATAGAAAACAAAGACTTTTGTGAATTTAATTAAAATAAAGGCTCAAAATAGCCAAAATTATGTGACACAAAGAAAATTGTGCTAAGACCAAAATTCATTGTTCTGAGTGCCTCCAAGAAGAAGCTGGAGAGAGCATATACTACCAGCTTAAATATATACCAGAAAGATTTAAAACAGAAGCTAATACACACAAGACGAGTAGAAGGAAGGAATCATTCAACTCAGGGCTTAAGCCAACCAAATAGAAAGAGAAATAAATAGACAAGGAACCAACAAAACCATGAGCCGATTCTTTGATTTAATCAGCATTATATATAACTTCTGTATACAAACCCGTGGACAGAACGTAAGTATCCAAATTAACACAACAAGAAATGAAAATGGAGAACCAAAGAAAATGAGGAAATCTTAAAAAATAAATAAATACATAATTATCCAATCCTACTACAAATGCATATAGCAATAAAAGTGGAAAATCTAAATGAAATGAACAATTTCCTAGCCAGATACTAAATAGCAAATTTAAATCATGATCAGACAGACCTTCTGAACAGTTCCAAAGAATCTAAAGGAATAGAAGTGCTCATTGAAAGCCCCTGTACCAAATAAAAGGCAATACCAGATGGTTTCTTTGCAGAATTTTATCAGAACGTCAACATAAACCTAATACCAATAATAAGCAAACTATTCTACTAAATAGAAGGAGACAGAATCCTTCCCAACTTGCTCTATGAAGCCAAAATTACATTGATACCCAAATCAAATATTCAACAAATATTCACCCAAATATTCAACAAATAAAAAAGAACTTAAGACCAATATGCCTTAAGAATATCTGTGCAAAAATGCTCAATAAAATATTTGCAACCTGAATCAAGGACATATCACACAGATCATTTATCCCAATCATGTAGACTTCATCCTTAATCCTTCAAATGCAGAACTGTTTAAATATATGGAAATACATCAATGTTATTTAGTATATAAACAAACTCAAGGAAAAAAATCACATGGTTTTTCATTAGATGCTGCAGAAACCTTAGGAAAAAATTCAGCATCGCTTCATATTAAAAGGCTTGGATATAACAGGAATTCAATGCCTATAAATAAACATAGTAAATACAATATAGAGCAAACCAATAGGCAACATCACTCTACATGGGGAGAAACTTGAAGCAATTCCTCTAAAATAAGTGAGTAGACAATGCTGACCTCTTGCTTTCTCTGTGTACTTACTCAATATAATGCTAAAGTTCAACTGGATGTCATAGGGATATGAATTTAAAAGAATGAAGTAAAATTGCCAATATTAACAGATGATATGATAGTTTAATTAAGGGAATCATAAAGCTCCACCAGAAAATACCTACCCCTGATAAACAAATTAAGCAAAGTGGCTTGTTACCAAATTAACTGAAGCAAATCAGTATCCTTCCAATACTCAAAGGATAAATAGGCTGAGAAAGTAATTAGGGAAATATACACCATTTGTGATGCCACAAACAATATAAAGTGTCTTGGTTTGACTCTAACCAAGAAAGTGAATGATCTGCATAGCAGGTACTTCAAGTCTCTGAATAAAGAAATCAAAGATGCCCTTAGAATTTGGAAAAACCTCCCATTTTTGGTTTGGAGAGTATAACGTTTATTTTTCCAAAAGCCATCCACAGATTTAGTGCAATCCACATTAAAAAATACTGTCAAACTTATTCAAAAATTACTAAATCATTTCTTAAATTCTTCTTGAATAACAATATTCCCAATATAGGTAAAACTAATTTCATAAGTAAAAGTAGTTCTAGGGGAATCTGTACCCTGGACCTCAGGCCGTACTACAAAGCAATAGTTTTAAATACTGCATGGAAATAGTACAAAGACAGATAGGTAGATCAATAGAATAGAATTGATGACCAAGCAACGAACCCAAACATCTATGGTTGCATGATCTTTGACAAAGAGTAAAATCCATGCAGTGGGAAACAGATAGCCTTTCCCACAAACTGTGCTGTTCAAGTGAAGATCAGCATGGAGAAGAATGTGAATACATCGATTCTTATCTCCTTTTAATAATCTTAATATGTTCATAGCAGCCGTATTTACAATAGCCAGAAGCTGGAAAGAACCCAGATATACCTCAATGGAAAAATGGATGCAAAAATATATATATACATAGTAAATGCAATATAGTAGCCAACATCAAGCTATATAGAGAGAAACTTGAAGCAATCCCTCTAAAATAAGTGATTAGACAATGCTGCCATCTCACTTTCTCTGTGTACTTACTCAATATAGTACTATAAGTTATAGTGAGAGCAATAAGAATACAAATGGAAGTCACAGGGATATGAATTCAAGAAAAGAAGTTAATTTGTCATTATTAACTTATAATATGATAGTTTACTTAAGGGAACCATAAAACTCCGCCAGAAAACACCCACAGCTGATAAACAACTTCAGCAAAGTGGCTGGTTATCCAATTAGCTCAATCAAATCAGTATCCTTCCAATACTCAAAGGATAAACATGCTGAGAGAGCAATTAGGTAAATGACACACTTTGTAATAGCCACAAACAATATAAAGTCCCTTGGTTTGACTCTAAGCAAACAAGTGAATGATTTGTATGACAGGTACTTCAATTCTTTGAATATAGGAAACAAAGATGACCTTAGAATTTGGAAAAATCTTCCATCCTCTTGGTTTGGAGATAATAAGGTACATCTTGACAAAAGCAGTCTAAAGATTTAGTGCAATCCCCATCAAATACTGTCTAAATTTTTCAAAAGATGGTAAAACATTTCTTAAACCCTTCTTGAGCAACAATAATCCCAATACAGGTAAAACTAATTTCAACAGTAAAAGTAGTTCTAGGGGAATCAGTACCCTGGACCTCAGGTCGTACTACAAAGCAATAGTGTTAAATACTGCATGGTAATAGCCAAGTGACAGATACGAAGATCAATATAATAGAATTGATGACCAAGCAATGAACCCATACAACTATGGTCACTTGATCTTTGACAAAGAGTAAAATCCATGCAGTGAGAAAAAGAAAATCTTTCCAACAAACTGTGCTGTTCAATTTAAGGTCAGCATGCACAAGCATGTGAATATATCGATTCTTATATATCTTTTTAATAAGTGCAAGTCCCAGTAGATCGGGGCCTCCACATAAAACGAAACCCTTTGTTACTAATAGTAAAATAAACTGGGAAAGTGCCTTGAGCTCATAGGCTCAGGGAAAATTTGCCAAAACAGACTATCAATAGTTTATTCACTTAGATCAAGAATTGTCAAATAAGATCAGATAAAATTACAAAGTTTCTATAAAGCAAAGGATTCTGTCAATGTGACAAAATGGCAACCAACTAATTTGGAAAAAAATCCTTATCAACCATGTAACTGACAGAGGGAAATATCTAGTATATATGACTCAAGAGAATCAAATAAACCTATTAGAAACTGAGGTACAGAGCTGAACAAAGAATTCCACAGAAGCAGTATAGAATGGCTGAGACACAGCTAAAAATTGTTGAACAATCTTAATCATCATGGAAATTCGAATCCAAATGACTCTGAGATTTCACCCCCACAATTCAAACTGGCTAAGATTCAAAACGTAGGAGATAAGAAGTTTTGGCTAAGATGTGGAGAAAGAGGAACATTTCTTCACTGCTAGTAAGTAGGTCACAAACTGGTACAACCACTCTGAAAAAATCAGTCTGGAGCTTCATCAAAAGCTTGGGTATGATACTACTGGAGAACCCTGATAGACTACTCTTGAGCATATACTGAGAAGATTCTACAGCATGGAATAAGGACACCTGCTCTGCTATGTTCTTAGCCGCGTTGTTTGTCATAGCTAGAAGCTGTAAAGATCTCAGTTGACTCGAAACTGACAAATGGATACAGAAATAGTGACATATATAGACAATGGAATATTCCTCAGGAATTAAGAGGTCAATTCATTAATTTTTTCAGAAAATGGATAGAGTTGGAAAATATGATCCTGAGTGAGGGAACCCAATCATGCCCATAAATCATTTGCCATTATTTAAAACATATTGAAGAGATTATTAAAAAATAATAGACCACTGTCTGCAAAAAGAGGCATGATAAGATTTAGGTTTATATATAGTGTGGATAATGGAAGAATTTTTCATCTCTTCAAGGAAGCAAATTGTTGCAATTTCAAATCTTATTGTAGAACACATCAATAAACACAGAAGACAGAAAAAACATTTATTGAAGGATGGTTTGGGAGCAGAAGGAAATATCTCCTTATCAGTAGGAGAGTATATGCTAAGGGACAGTGTTGTTGCACAATCCACAGATTTTTGTGTCAAAATATTTGATAATAAGTTTCATTTGTTGATAAATGGAATTGAGGAAAAAATCCCCAAAGTAAACACATCTAAGTAAACACATTTAAACTTTGATAAAATATTCAGGCATTCAACTGACACAAGGCATCCTCATCAAATTGTTCTCCTCTCACCCTACACAATAGTAACATCTAACAGAATAAATGAACTTAATATAAAAATAGGTTTTTTTCCCTCATAAAAGAGAAAGTAAGAAATATCAATGAATTGAATTGATAATTCTGCAAGAGTCCATTTTCTTTGTAGATGATAAATGTCTAAACTAGTAAAATCAGCAATTGATAAATTGAACCTCATGAAAATACAAAGATCCTGTAAGGAAAAAATAATTAGACAAAATTGATGCCTAAAAATTAGGAAAAGTTCTTGAAAAACTCTCAGTTTGAAACAGGGATATTATCCAAAATATATAAGGAACACAAGAATGATTGCAATTCAGCTTCATTTCATCTTTCCCTTTTTGCAAAGTTTACCCATGATGGTAGCCTAGGGGAATGCACTAGGAAAACCCCTAAACATTTGTCTTTATACACAAGTTTATAAAATCTGAAAAATCTGTCTGGAGCTTCATCTCAAGCATGGGTATGATACTACAGGAGAACCCTGAAATACCACTCTTAAGCATATACTCAGAATATTCCACAGCATGTAATAAGGACATATGCTCTGCTATGTTCTTAGCAGTCCTGTTTGTAATAGCTAGAAGCTGTAAAAGATCTCCGACGACTCTAAACTGACAAATGGATACACAAAATATATACACAATAGAATATTCCTCAGCCATTAAAAGAGGTGAATTCATTTAATTTCCCAGCAAATGAATAGAGCTGGAAAGTATGATCCTGAGTGAGGGAGCCCAATCTCAAAAGAACACACATGGTATGCACTCACTGATAAACGGATATTAACCCAGAAACTTGGAAATCCCAAGACACAATTCACATATAAATTGATCTCAAATTGAAGGAAGGGCAAAATATGGATACTCTGGCCCTTCTTAGAGTGGGAACAAAATACCCAGAGAAGGAGATTCAGGGACAAATTGTGCAGCACAAGCTGAAGGAAAAAAAAAAACATTCAAAGACTACTCAACTTAGTGATCCATCCTATACACAGTTAGAAAACACAAATAAAATTAATGATGCCCACAAGCACTTGCTGGCTGGAGATGGATAGAACTGTCACCTGGAATGCTTTGCTAGTGCATGACAAATATAGCACAGGATCATCTCAGCCAGCCAATGAACTGAGCACAGGGACCCATGATGGGTTTCAAGAGAAATGACACAAAAAGTTGAAGGGGTTTGTATCACCCTAGTGGGATCAATATGAGCCCCCCTATACTCCCAGAACACACAATGTAAAAAAATATCAACCAATGAGTAGACATGGCTCCAGGGAAAAAGGCAGCAGACAAAGAACTTGTTAGACATCAAAGGAAGGAGAGACAGTTTGTCCTGGAAAGGTTTGATGGATCAGTTCAGGGAAGCTGGAGGTGGTTGATTGCACAAGTGGGAGGGGAGAGGGTTATACTACTTTCAGAGTTGGGTCAGAAAGAATAGGCGAATTCCTTTGAAATTAAAATAAATAATGTATCTAATAGAGGAAAAAAGAGAGAAAAATGAAAATGATCATAAACTTCTATTACAGGATAAATTTAATCAACATATTGTCAAAAACCATTTATTTATAGTTTTATATTACAAATTTGAAAATATAAAATACTTCTTGCTTTCATACACATATTCAGTAAATTCCAATCTAACTAATATGCCATTGTCCATAACCAAATCTTCTATTTTATTACATATTCTATATGTCATTATTTGTTCCTTTTAATCATTTTTTTTAAGTTTCTGTTATTGAAGGTTTAATTAATTTATTATTATTGTTGTTTAAATATCTGTTTGCATGTCCATGTTTGATAACATGTGTAAAGAAGTTACAGTGAAGTTTTAAATATTCTGAAAACCATTGATCTAAATTCATTAACACTGTGTATGTTTATAGGTTGGGTAAGAACCTATATTGAGAATGGATACCTAAGCCTATATAGGCGTTGGTTTATATTATCTTAATTTTATAAAGACCATTTTGGCCTTGAGTTCATGGTGATTTCCTCAGTGCTAAAATTGCATATTTACATGGACATATTAATTTTTCTCCTTTCTATAACAACACTTACTGATAAAAATCAATTCCTCGCATGAGAATCTTATGCATACTTAGATATTTCAATCAACTTATCAGCTAAAAGTTTTGTAAATTCTAAGTGCCACAATATTGGTACTAAGATTCTATCATAAAAATGTTCAGAGGCATGGAGTTCTGCAGTTCACTTCTCTTCTGGGGAGGTTAAAGGAGAGGGCCTTCATTATGTTCCTTAATCCGTATCTTTATGGTACAATAGTTGTGAGATGCTACAGATAAGTCACTCAGGGAAAATTAAAGAGAGCTTAAATTATTGGTTCAAGACCATGTTTCTTCTCGTGACAACCATGGTGCCTTGGAGTCTTCTCGTGAGAACACAGGGTTTTCATGGTCTAGGTTAACTCAGGACATATTGCCAGAGTGCAGAGTGGCATAGCATGGTATGATGAATACCTCGGCATGACATGGTATGAAGAAGACACACTTTTCCCCTGACCCTGTGTGATGATCCTTAGTGAGAGGCTTAAAACTTGCTTGTCCAGACAATGTATTGATGATTGGAATGGATGCACTGGCTTACTCATTGTGAACATGACATTAAACATATTTTGGAGATAGAAATCACCAGCAATCAAGGTTTATAGATTTAAATCCATGTAGTGGCTATTCCTGGTTGTCAATTGAGTATATCTGGAATGAACTACAGTCTAGAATTGGAAGGCTCACCTATGATCCTTATTTGGAGGCTCAGAGATAAAAGTTTCTGACCTGGATCTTGGTGTAGAAATCTTGAAGCATAGTGCCTACGACAAGTAGGTCTCCGAGTTCAAGGTCATTTGAGATTAAAGGCATGGATGCACACACCTTTATTCTGGAACACACTCTCTGCTGGAGAACTACAGCCTTTAATCTGGGTCACACCCTCTTTTGGAGTAGTTAATCTGAGTTACATCCTCTGCTGGAGATATATAAGGACACTGGAAGAAGGAAGATTTGCTCTCTCTCACTCTCCCTTGCTTGCTTGCCTCGTGGGACTGAGAAACTGCTAGATCCTTGTACTTCCATCCATAGCTTCTGCTGACCATTGTTGGGGAGTTGGACTATAGACTGTAAGTCATTGAAAAATTACCTAACTATAGAGAGACTGTCGATATGTTATGGGACTCTAGAGAACCCAAACTAATACAGAAGTTGGTACCAGAAGTTGTTCTAGAGGAGCAGAAGTATAAGGATGGACGTTTCAAAATTTTGGAATTGGTTGGCTGATCCAATGGCACCTTCAACTACTGAAACTTCTCCAGATTCTCTCCCTCCTTGGAGCTCAGAGAATTTTGTAGACCCGTGGATAAAACTGTATCTCAAGCTTAAAGAAGCGAATGCTTTTGATTATCTTGATGAATTGGGTGATTCAGTGGTATACAATACTTTCTCCAAGTTGCGGAAAAAAATCAGAAAATGATTTTGCTGGCTGGTTGCTCTTAGCATCTCAGGAAAAAACAACTAAGGAAAGGAAGGAGTTGTGTGATAAAATTGAAGAACTCCAGACTCAATTAAACAATCGAAAAGTTGCTAAATGTGCCCTTGAAGAGAATCTACACTCTAACAGCCATAGAGCTAAAGTAGCAGAAAATCAAACTGAAGCCCTCATTATAAGGTTGGCTGAATTACAGTGAAAATTTAATTCTCAATCTCAGTGGGTGACAGCAGTTAAAGTAAGGGCATGAATTGACAAAGAATGGGATCCTATAATTTGGGATAGGGATGTTTGGGAAGACCCTGTTGAAAATGAGAATTTTGAATCTTCAGATTTCCAAGGATTTACTCCACCTGAAGAAGTATTACCCTTAGCCGCATCCCTTGAAATAATGCTTTCTCCACTTGAGAAAATTAATCCCTCAGAACCTGATAAACCAGAAGTGACTTTTGACAACCATACTGATGTTCCTCAAGGCAAATTGGTGAGAGGGGAAGCAGCGCATTTAAAGCGTTTTGTTCTTGCCCTTTTCCTTGTGTCATACCTTAGGGTTGGAGATGCTGCTGCTCAATTAGATAAATTAAAAGCAATGGGTTTAATTGGAACCCGAGTTAACAAGGGACATTTGGCAGCATTGGATCGCCAGAGACAAGGTGATTGCAGTTATTATAATGGGCAGCACAGACAAAACAATGTATATAATGACAAACCCCGTAATGGGCACTGAGGTGGAATTTCTAATGGTATGACTCGTTTGGGCCTTTGGTTTTGGATAATCAATCATGGTGTTTCCAAGGATGAAATACATAGGAAACCTACTGCATAGCTCTATGATCTGTATAAGCAGAAAAATCCTCAAACAAATGATAGTAAGGCTACAATGGATCATGGAAAAAGGCAGTCTCAGCCAGTGAATAAATTTCCAGACTTGAGACATTTTACAGATCCAGAACACCTTGAATGAAGAGGTGGCTGGGTTCCCCTGAGGAAAGTCTTTTTAAGACACCTAAAAGATTTGGTCTTAGTCTTTCTCCGATTCTTCCCCAGAGGGACCTATGGCCTTTTACAAGAGTAACTGTACACTGGAAGAAAGAAAATAATCAGACTTTCTGGAGGCTATTAAATACTGGTTCTGAATTGACACTGATTCCAGGAGATCCCAAGAAACATTGTGGCCCATCAGTTAGAATAGGGACTGATTGAGGACAGGTGATTATAGGAGTTTTGACTGATGTGTGACTCACAGTAGGTCCAGTGGGTCCCCGAACATATCGTGTGGTCATTTCCCCAGTTCCAGAATGAATAATTGGGATAAATATACTCAGAAATTGGCAGAATTCTCATATTGTTTCTCTAACCTGTGGAGTAAGGGCTATTGTTGTTGGAAAGGCAAAATGGAAGCCTTTAGGGTTCTCTTCCAAAGAAATTATTGAATCAAAAACAATATCGTATTCCTGGAGCTATTGCAGAAATTACTGCCACAATCAAGGACTTGAAAGATGCAGGGGTGGTAGTTCCCAACACATCTCCCTTTAACTCTCCCATTTGGCCACTGCAGAAGACATATTGATCATGGAGGATGACAGTTGACTATCAAAAATTAAATCAGGTAGTAACACCAATTGCAGCTGCTGCAGATGTAGTTTTATTACATGAGCAAATTAACACATCTCCTGGAAACTGGTATGCCCCTATTGACTTGGCAAATGCCTTCTTCGCAGTACCTGTATATAAGGTTCACCAGAAGAAATTTCCTTTCCGTTGGCAAGGCCAGCAATATACCTTTACACTTTTGCCTCAAGGATATATTAACTCTCAGCCCTGTGTCATAACTTAGAAGATTCTTGATCGTTTGTCTCTTCCACAAAATATCACATTGTTGCACTATATTGATGATATTATGCTGATTGGACCAAGTGAGCAGGAATTAGCAACCACTTTGGATTTATTGGTAACACATATGTATATCAGAGGATGGGAAATAAATCAAACCAAGATTCAAGGACCATCTACTTCAGTGAAATTCTTAGGAGTACAGTGGCGTTGGGCATGCAAAGATATTCCTTCTAAGGTGAAAGATAAGTTATTGCACCTGGCCCCTCCCACGACCAAGAAAGAAGCACAACATTTAGTGGGTGTATTTGGGTTCTGGAGACAGCACATTCCTCACTTAGGTGTGTTACTCAGGACTGTTTATCAAGTGACTCGGAAAGCTGCTAGATTTGTGTGTGGCGCAGAACAGGTGCAGGCTTCTGTGCAGGCTGCACTACCACTTGGACCATATGATCCAGCAGACCCAACGGTACTTGAGGTATCAGTGGCAGATACGCATGCTGTTAGAAGCCTCTGTCAGGCCCCTGTAAGTGAATCACAGAAGAGACCTTTGGGATTTTGGAGCACAGCTCTACCATCATCTGCAGACAACTACTCTCCCTTTGAAAAACAGATCTTGGCCTGCTATTGTGCCTTAGTGGAAACTGAACGTTTGACAATAGGACACCAACTTACTATGCGACCTGAACTGCTCATCATGAGCTGGGTGTTATCAGACTCACCAAGTCATAAAGTAGTGCATGCACAACAGCAGTCTATTATCAAATGGAAGTGGAATATATGTGATTGAGCCAGAGCAGGTCCTGAAGGCACAAGCAAGTTACATGAAGAAGTTGCTCAGATGCCTATGGTTTCTACTCCTGTTACAATGCCATCTGCTGCCAAGCATGAGCCTATAGCCTCGTGGGGTGTTCCCTATGAACAGTTGACTGAAGAAGAGAAAACTAGGACCTGGTTTACTGATGGGTCTGCATGTTATGCAGGCACCACCCAGAAGTGGACAGCTGCAGCATTACAACCCCTTTCTGGGACAACCCTGAAAGATACAGGTGAAGGAAAATCTTCACAGTGGTCAGAACTTCGGGCAGTACATATAGTATTACAGTTTGTTTGGAAGAAGAAATGGCCAGATGTACAATTTTTCACTGGCTCATGGACTGTAGCTAATGGATTGGCTGGATGGTCAGGGACATGGAAGAATCAAAATTGGAAAATTGGTGAGAAAGACATCTGGGGAAGAATTATGTGGATAGATCTCTTCAAATGGGCAAAGGATGTGAAAATATTTGTGTGCCATGTAAATGCTCACCAAAAGGTTACTTCACCTGAGGTCCTAATAATAATAATCAAGTGGATAAGAAGACCCGTTCTATGGACAGTCAGTCTCTTTCCCCAGCCATCCCAGTTATTGCCCAGTGGGTACATGAACAAAGAGGCCATGGTGGCCGAGATGGAGTTTATGCTTGGGCTCAGCAACACGGACTTCCACTCACCAAGGCTGACTAGGCTACAGCTTCTGCTGAATGCCAGATCTGCCAACAACAGAAACAAAACTGAGCCCCAGATATGGCACCTCATTCCTTGAGGTGACCAGCCAGCAACCTGGTGGCAGGTTGACTATATTGGACAACATGCCCCCAGGAAATGACAGCGTTTTGTTCTTACTGGAGTAGATACTTATTCTGGTTATTGATTTGCCTTTCCTGCACGTAATGCTTCTGCCAAAATTACCGTCCATGGACTCACAGAATGCCTTATCTATCATCATGGTATTCCACACAGTATTGCTTCTGACCAAGAAAATAATTTCACAGCCAGAGGAGTGTGATAGTGGGGCCACGGTTATCTAGATCACTGGTCCTACCATGTTCCACATCATCCTGAAGCAGCTGGTCTGATAGAAAGATGGAATGGACTTTTGAGGATACAGTTATGGTGCCAGTTAGGTAGTAACAGCATGGAGGGCTGGGGCAGAGTTCTTCTGAAGGCAGTATATGCTTTGAATCAGCGATCAATACATGGTACAGTTTCTCCCATAGACAGGATCCATTGGTCCAGGAATCAAGGTGTGGAGAACGGAATAGTCCCACTCACTATCACTCCTAGTGACCCTCTAGAAAAATTTTTTGCTTCCCGTCCCCACAACTTTAGGTTCTGCTGGCTAGAAGTTTTGGTTCCAGAGGGGGGAGTGCTCCTATCAGCAGCCACAGCAAACATTTCATTGAACTGGAAGTTCAGACTTCTACTGTCCATTTTGGGCTTCTAATGCCCGTAAACCAACAGGCTAAGTAAGGAATAGCAGTGTTAGGAGGGGTGATAGATCCAGATTACCATGGGGAAATTGGATTGCCTCTCTGCTATGGAGGTAAGCAGTATTATGTCTAGAGTGCAGGAGATCCCCTAGGGCATCTGTTAATAAATTATAGGCTTCAATTTTGTCTAATTATTTTCCTTACAGGAACATTGTAATTTCATGAGGTTCAATTTATCAATTGTTGATTTAACTAGCTTAGACATTTATTATCTACTCAGAAAATGGATTCTTGCAGAATTATCAATGCAATTCATTGATATTTCTTACTTTCTCTTTTATTAGATCCAAAGTCCTATTTTTATATTAAGTTCATTTATTCTGTTGGATATTACTTTTGTGCAGGGTGATAAAATGCTAAATTTTCATTCTCCTATTTATGATCATTCAGATAGAGGAGCACAATTGGATGAGGATGCTTCTTATATATTAATCTATCAAAAAAATTTTAAACACTAGTCATCAATTAAAAGAAGATAATCTCAGAAATTTCTCTTTGAGATATTGAAATGTACAACTTATCTTCTGGGATTCTATTTCATATCTCTCTCACACACACACTCACAGATAAAGAAATGTTTATAACTTTCTTGAACATTTTCAATTGTTAATTTGCTTGAAATATATTCACAAGACTTCCAATGATCTTTCCATATCATCAATTTAAAATAAGATCTTAAGCCAGGCAATGGTGGTGCACACCTGTAATCCAAGCACTCTAGGAGGCACAGGCATGAGATTTCTGCATTTGAGGTCAGCCTAGTCTACAGAGTGAGTTCCAGAACAACAAGGGCAATACAGAGAAACCCTGTCTTCCAAGAAAACTAACAAATAAGCAAAGAAAAATTAAGATCTTCTGCATAATTTCTCCACTTCCAACTATTTGATAAAATAAATTCATGAATTCACTGTATTTAATTTCTGAGAAGAACTCCATAGTGTAAATATACCACATTTTTTTATACAGTCTTCTATTGAGCGACATCTGGGTTCTTTCCAGTTTCTGGCAATTCCTGATAGAAGTAGAAACATGCTAATTTGTTTAGTGATTGCTATCAGAAATATATAGTGAAGAGATATGAGGGTGGAACGCAAGTATGCTACTTTTTTTTTTTTCATTAGGAAGATGAAATGTTACAGCATAAAAAACCATGAAAATTTCCTTTTATTTAGTTTAACTATTTTTCCTAGGTGTACAAATATCATTTTGTTATTTAGTAAGTAGGTAAGCATAGGAATGATTTGTGTCTTTGTAAGAGAAAAAAAAAACTTTTGAAGTGTTGCAAAATGCCTCTTTATGGATCACACTGCATATTTCATGCTGTGTAAGAGAGAGATGTGATATACACTTGTTTTTTTATATATATGGAAGATGAGAGATTGTGTCCTTTTACTTTCGAATTTCAGGAAACAATTCGTTAATATAAGTTGAAAAATAATACTGATACTTTAGTGTACAAACCTGGCCCAAACATAAATATTATTTGGTATAAAAATAAAAAGGAATATTTCAAGATTAGATTAAAAGTATCATTCTGTTGGTCATTTAATTCTGTCCATGTAAAAAGTCCTTTCTCTATTTTTGTCTTATTAAATTAATGCCATTGATCTTATTGCTCCAATTGTATTTTCAATATAATGGTACACAATATTTTATGGAAGTTTTGTGTTTAAGTGTTTTTATTTTCTTTGTTTTTAATTTTCTTTTAGCATTTTACATTAATTGCCTGTTGTCTATTAAGAAGAGAAAAAAGTGGTGTGAATAGTATTTATGAATGATAATGGAAGGTAAAATAACCTTATAGCAATTCATATTAAAAAAATACTCTTATTTTACATTTTAAAATGGAATAAAATTACACAGTCTTTTCTCCTTTCTATGGATTTGTTTCCTATGCAATATGCTTTAATTGGTTATATACACTCGAGCAGTAAATATTTATTTATTCTTTGGAAAGTCCCTTACATCCCTGAACACAGAAGTATGATTTGGAATTTATGTTGAAAATATTTCCTGTTTCTCATGACTACACTTGTATGTGTGCATGTAACACTTAAAATACTCAAAGATATAAACATATCTATTGAAATTGTAATGTTGAAACATCTGTAATAGTAAAACCTGAAATAAATGATTACTTGCTAAATCATAAATATATCTGTGTTGAATTTGAATAGTAATTTCAAAAAAATGTTTAATTATAACTCTATTACAACAGATAAGGAATAGTTTGGCCTCTTTTAATACACTGTGATATAAAATACATAAATCAAAACTGAATAATTATTTGAATTGATTGTCTTGTTTCCAATTTCAGAGATTTATAAGTTGTCACAGTAAGGACTGTAAATGACTATACAAATTAATACCATATCACTCCAATTGTGAGATTAATGTCATATAGCATATATCATGGATTTTAAAAACCAAAGTTCAGAATAAACATCTCAGTTTTACTAAAATAGCAATTTATAAGACTCATGTAGAAAAATAATTTAATTTTTGGATTTCAGTTACATATGATAAAAGTATGCAAATCAGTACAATTTTACCATGCACAATACTAGATATAATACAAATGACAGGTAGTTTAGTGGTGGCACATGGCTTTTTCCAAGCTATTGGGAGGCAGAGGCAGGAGGATTTCTTAGTTCAAGGCAAATCTGGTCTACACAATGTGTTCCAGGACAACAAGGGATACACACAGAGAAAACCTGTCTCCCATACACAAACAAACACACAAACTACCAAGAAAACAAAAAGAAAGAGAGAGAGAGAGAGAGAGAGAGAGAGAGAGAGAGAGAGAGAGAGAGAGAACAGATAATTGACACCACGATAAATGTTGTCTTTCCAGAAAGGGCTTGCTTATATATTGGATTTAATAAAACAAAGTAAATATTGAGGGAATTCTGTCCTAAATATTTCTTTATGATTTTATGTGAAGAATGTTGAAATGACATACAAAAAACAAACTCAAATACCGAAATTGCACCAGAGAAATTTGGTCTTTCCAAAATGAACTTGCTTATATATTGGATATAATAAAACAAAACATTGAAAACATTGAAAATATAATAAAACATTGAAAGAAAACTTTGCTAAATATTTATCTATGATTTAAGGGAAGATAGTTAAAATCACATACAAACAAACAAACAAAAAGTCAAACAGCACAGTGACACCAGAGAAATTTTATCTTTCCAGAAAAAAAAACTTGCTTATTCCAATAATATAATAAAACAAAACAAATATTGATTAAAGTCTGTCCTAAATATTAGTTTTTGTTAAGATTGTTGAAAGGATTAAAAATGTAAAGATAAATGAATGGAAGTGCTTATAGATAGTCAAATAAATAATAATAACAAAAGAAAATGCTTACACAGCACATGGCTAAGGAGTGCATTTAAAACTTTTGCAATGAGAACTCATCATTATTATTGCATGTTTTCCTTGGGTACATAAGAAATTTGAAGGATTTATAATTAGTTAATATATAAGTATCATAAATGGAAAATTGGAATGTGATATGTATGAGGAGTCAAGTTCCTTATAAAAGTTTTGAAAACAAGAAACTGACAAACTGTTGAGTTACGGTGAGAAATTTGACATTCTCTACAGCAAAATGAAATTAAATTATATATGATGAAAACATGATACCTCAAATTGAATAAAAAAGGAAATGAAGAAGTCTAAAACGCATAGGCAAAGGGGAAACTTTCATTAATAGAACAGTTTTCTTTCAGGTAGAAAGAGCATCATATAAATGGGAGGAAAAGAACCTGAAATGCTTTTATAAAGCTAGTTATCATGTCCATAGTACACAGAAACCATATATAGATTTTGAAAATATGTCCACTAAATCTACATCTAATAATGGGCTAATATCAAAAATGTTTACAAATTAGAAGGAATTAAACTTTCAGAAACAAATTTATCCAAAGAAAAACATGGATAAAAAATGTAAAGAGAGTTTGCAATAGAGGACAATGAAATGGCCAGGAAACATGTTCATAAATATACAACATCTAATGGCCAGGAAAATATATAAGAAATATACAACTTCGAATGGCCAGGAAAATGTACAAAAATTTATACCATCATTACTCCTAAGAGAAATTAATAGAGAAATCACCCTGAGATTCCACCTAACATCTGTCACAATAGCTTATATTAAAGATAGTGGAGAGAATATTGAGATAAAGAAACAATCTTCTTTAAATTGAAAAAAAAAAACAAAAAAAACTGGTACATCCATTCCAGACCTCTATGTAACTTTACATCAACTATCATACTGAGTGAGCAAACCCAGACCCAGAAAGATTGGCATGGCATGTGTTAACTAATAAATGGATATAAAAAGTACAGATTAGTAGTGACAACCCAAAGACCATAATTAGTGTATCAAGAACTATGGTACAAATGAGGAGGCTTTAGTCCCACTTTAAAACAGGAACACAACAATCGCATGAGGGAGAGAAATGGAGAAACTTTTGTAGGATGCTGTACAGTTTGGGGAAATGGCAGGTGCTAGATTAGGGATGTTTAAAAATAGAAGATCAAGGGTTCTGGAAAATGAATGTAATGTGACCTTGAATAATTTAAACTTCAATGCAGGTGTAATGCCTGGAAGGCATCCAGAAATACATAGAGATGTGTGATGGAAGACATTTCTAAGACACAATAGGTATGAATTTACTTTTTTCCTTATATATAAATTTGGGTTATTTATGTGACATGTTTATGATTATTAGCATGCTTATTTTGAGAAGAATTTCATGATATTTTATGCAAAATAACATACAAAAAGCCTACATTTAATTATCATCCATGGTGACATGGAACCTGGAGATTATACCTCAAGTATAATTTTAAATCCCCCAGCCCCAGTATATGGATGGGATAATATTGCCGGCTTCAATATTTTTGACCCAGATTTCCTCATCTCTTAAAGTATTGCAGGAGAAAAAATTAATCTGAGATTTAAGGAAAAGCAAAATAGTATCTGACCTAACTTCGGTTCCATCCCATGTGGAGGAAGTGAACCCTGGCACTATTACTATTACTATGTTGTGCTTATCTTATTTAAGATACATTTTAGAATTTAATTACCTTGCTTTTATACCGTCACATTAAGAGACTTTCTTTATAAATTCCTTTTGTTTAAAGACTTCCAAGCAAATATTTTGTTTAAAGACCTCCAAGCAAATCTATATCCCTATAGATTTAGGGATATGAAACAATGTCTTATGTTCCTTCTCACAAATATTTTTATCTCAAAATAACATATAAAAACTTATATTTTGATTATTTTGTTTAGTAAGAGAGTGTGTATAATAGGGATAAATGTAAGAAAGGGTAATGATTGCATTCTAATTCAAACAAAACTAAAATAATAGAACAACGGGATGAGAATTTATATCAGTTCTCAGGTGTCTAAAATCAATTATCAGCCATTATAAAATTCTATTATTCTTATATACTTCTGCTGCAATATTCCATTTCAACTTTCCCTTTTGAATACATAGATAATTAATATTTTACCACTACTTTAGAAATCAGAAAAAAAATCAGTTTAAAACAAAAATGTGAGGCACTTTTTATATACAATTTTTGCGAATGCAATAAATGCAACAAATACATTTTTGCTCGTCTTCTTGGTGGTACCATAAAACATTTTTCTAGACAACAAGATGAATGGATTCAGTCTGATTTTGAGACAAGTCAATATCTTATGCAAATGAGAAAAGAGAAAAAATGGGTCTTTTATGCATATATAATTTTGAGATTATTGCTAACCTTATATTTATAATTAGATATAGTCTTTATTTACATTTCAAATATTATCCCACTTCCTGGTTATCCCTCTGATATCACCTGATCCTTTCACTGACTCCCAAATGGTCACCAAAGGAAGAAATCATATTTACCTATCCCAACATTCCCCTATAAGTGGTCATTGAACCTTCACAGGACCAATGTTCCTTCTTTCCTTTGTTGTCCAAGAAATCCATCCTCTACTATATATGCAGCTGTAACCAGGGAACCATCCTTGTGTACTCAAAGGTAATTGGCTTAGTATCTGAAAGAAATGGGGTTACGTGATAGTTTCACTTCTTGTTCTTCCTATGGGGTACAAGCTACTCAATCTCCTTGGTTCCTTTCTCTAGCTCCATCATTGGGGAACTTGTACTCAGTTCGATAGGTGGTAGAGAGAGCCCACCTCTGTATTTATGGTGTCAATACACAGTTATGTCATACTCATGTTAACAAGTGCTTGTTGACATTCACAATAGTGGCTGGTTTGGGGGACTGTATATGTGAAGGAACCCCTTCACATAAGAAGGGGCAGGGTCTTTTTGTTCTGTCTTTATTAGTATGCCTTTCATGGCAAAAAATAACGAGTACGGTGTAGAAATTTGGTCCCACTGGTAGACTCAATTTCTGTGAAAAACATTCTTTAAGATGGTCTGTCAACATGTTTGTATCTTTGACCTTATGAAATTTGTTTTCTAAATGGAACCTCATGGTGTAACTATTCTGTTCAACAGGAAAGGAACACAGGTGTGCTCTCTTACTTTGTTGGCCGTATTCATTCTTCTTTGAATCTATTCGTCTTTTTTTTTTTTTTTTTTTTTTTTTTTTTTTTTTTTTTGGTGAGTGGTTGTTTCAGAAAGGCATGTTAAAATATGAAGATAATTTAGTGAGACCATAGACGTTGAAGAGTTATTAATATGTGGATATAATAAAATAAGTGTGGAGAAATAATATTGAAAAATTAACTCTTTGAAACTAAAGCTTTTTCCAGACAAATGTTTATATTAAACTCAATTGAATTAATAGTTCCGATTTCTCTTCATGTATTCCACCTGTCGATTTATTAAATGGCTTCTGTATAAACAGGGTATTTACTATCATCTCTTCTCTTTCCTTCATAAAATGTTATTATTCATAGAATGTTTTCAGAGTATTATAGAAAGCAAAATTTCACAAAAAAGGGAGATTTATAAAAATCAAGGATCTGACCACCACTCTTTCCATCTGCAACTTAAGAAAATGTCAATTAGTGATAACAACCTAGCTCAAAATTCTAATTTGAAGAGCCTTCTATGAATGTTTTCAGGATGGCATATGTTCTAAATCACGATTAAATAATGTGAATTTAATATATTTGTGCAATGATTATTAGTATGAATTTAATCTTTTTATTAAGCAATTGTTCTTTGATGATTTTGAATTTCAAATTGATAAATATATGCACTTGTTAAGAAAAGAGTCCGTGAAAATGGGTTGAAGTCATTTTCTTTCATTGTATAATAAAGGACATAATATAGGCCAAATTGTCTGAGCTAATATATATTTATATTTGTAAATAATGTCACCAATTTAACATACTTTTCAACACAGACTACAGGTATCGTATACTGAATAGAAAGTAAAATATATTTTATGACTAATATTTTCTGGAGGTACTTGAAACAACAAACAGGATGAGAATTGTACACTCCCAATGAATAATGGTCACTCAAAATGAAAATACATTAATTATTAAACTATATTTCTACTAATTAATAAATTGTATTTACTAGGGAGTAAGGGAGAGCAATTTTTAATTTATGATATTTATTTTTTACTACGAAGAAAAATTCATTTCAATTAAAATTGGAATGTTATCATACGTCTGCCAAAATATTAATTCTTTTGGAATATTACAGGAACAGCATAATTAAATTGTCCAAAAAATCATGGAGTGTACTCTTCAGTTTTACTTAATTATATAAAAACTTTGATAAAATATTTTAATTGCAGTTGTTTGAGAAATTAATTAAAATAATATCATTGGTGTTTTGAATAAATATAAGTGATTTGCACACTTGAAGAGGTGTCCAGTCTTAAGTTGTTTTTTTGTTTTTACAATTACAGATCTTTCAATTACAAATCTGTGAAGAAGACAAAGACAATGAAGAAAAAGGATTACTAAAATTTGTACTATTGAGCATTTCTAATATTGATTTTCTTAAGTGGAAATTTAAAATTTCTCAAGAAAATAAGTTATTATGGAACGAGTTTTGCTGGGGAAAACAAATGAAGGAACAAATGAGAAATAATTATGTAGGCTAAATAAAGCAGGGGAAGAAAGATTCCTTGCTAATGGCATTCTTGTATTAGTCCACCTAACATTGAATAGTATACTTCCATTTGGAGGAATAAAATAATAAGAAATTAACTAAAACATTCTCTGGGTGTATGTCCCAGTTCTTTCTGCTGCAGCATAAAGTGGGAGAGTTTCAACAATCTCATCTCAGTCAGGATTATAAGGTAATGTAAGACGTGTGATAAGGCAAAACCAGTGTTATTTTGAAAGACATTATATTTTCAATTCACACTCACTAAGGCTTAGATGGAGTTTCTTATAGAGCTAGCTTTGCAATGATTGTTTGGATCATATCTTCACTGATCTCGTCTTTGCAGAGAGAGGCACAGGTGAAATCTTGTCCTGCTATTCATCAAAATACCTCCTGCTAACTTGTATGTTGGCTGTATCCTGGACATCTCTGCTTGGTATGGTAAAAACTGCTAATTCTTAATTGTTTCCTGATTCTACTGACATAGACTGATGGGAATTGATCAGGAAAGCATTCTCTAAAAATAAGAAATAACTAAACATGTTTCCACAAATCTGGCATTTCAAATCATAATCAATGGAAAACAACACGAAAAGATGGAAACCACATCCTAGAAAAAGCAAGATGTTGATCCTCTAATAATAAACCCAAAAGAAGATTATTAAATTCACAAATATAAAAATTGCAGGAAAAATAACAGGAAGCCACACTCCCTAATCCTTAACATTTTATACCATCCATGCACTCGATATCACAATAAAAGATATAGACCAACAGACTGGATATATAAACAGGACCCAACATTTTCCTCCATAGAGGAAATGAATCTCAGTGACCAAGAAAATCTCTACAACAGAGTAAAAATTTGGAAAACAATTTTTGAAACAAGTGTTTCCTGGAAACAAGATGGATTAGGCATTCCAATATCCAGTAAAACAGACAGTCATCCAAAAGTCATCCAAAAATATGCAAAAGAACACTTTATACCCATTCAAAGGAAAAATCTACCATGAAATAATTTCAATTATGAGCTTATATGATTTGAAAGCAAGGGCACCCACATCTATGAAATAAACTTTACTAGAAATCAAAGCATGCATTGAACCTCACACAGTAATTGTGGATTGCTTCAACACCTGTCGCTCCTCAATGGACAGATAAGAAAAACAACTTTTTCAGATACACAGTAAAATTAACTGACATTTTGTACCAAATGGAGTTAATAGATATTTATAGAACATTTTAACCTAAATCAAAAGAATATACCTTCTCCTCAGCCCATCATGATACCTTCTAAAAAAATAAAGCATATAATTGCTCACAAAACAGACTGCAAACGATCTAACATGATAGAATTTATTCCAGGCATCCTATCAGATTACTATGGAATAAATCATGAATTGAAATTATTATTATTTGCATATGATGAGAGTGTATACATAATGGACCCATAAAACTTCACCAGAAAACACCTACAGAAGATAAACAACTTTAGCAAATTGGCTGGATATAAAATTAACTCAAGCAAATCATTAGTCTTCCTATACTCAATGGAAAAACAGGCTGCAAAAAAATTAGGGAAACGACAACCTTTGTGAAAGCCACAAATAATATAAAGTATCTTGGTTTGACTCTAACGAAAACAGTTAATGATCTGTATGACAGTTACTTCGGGTTGTTGTATAAAGAAATTGACGAAACCTCAGAATATGGAAAAATCTCCTGTGCTCTTGGATTGGCAGGATTGATATACTAAAAATGGCCATATTTCCAAAAGCAATCTACAGATTTAAAGTAATCCCAATTAAAATCATATCTAAATTCTTGCAAAGTTAGAAAAGCAATTCTTAAAGTCTACTGGAATAACAAAAATTCCAGTACAGGTCAAACTATTTTCATCAGTAAAAGTACTTCCAGGGGAATCAGTATCCTGGAACTCAGGTGATACTAAGAAGTGAGAGTGTTGAATACTGAATCGTAATAGTACAGTGAAATGTAGGTAGAGCAACGGAACAGAATTTTTGACCAAGCAATGAACCCACACACCTATGGTAAATTTATATTTGACAAAGAGCAAAATCCATGCAGTGAATAAAAGATAGCTTTTTCAACAAATGGGGCTGGTTCAAGTGGAGATCAGTATGCAGAAGAATGTGAATAGATCCATTATCTTTTTTACTGAACTCAAGTCCATGTGGATCATGGACCTCCAGATAAACCAGACATATTTAAAATAATAGAAAAGAAACTAGGAAAGAGCCTGGAGCTCATGGTCACAGGGGGAATTTTCCTAAACAGAACACCAATGATTTATTCTTTTAGATCAAGAATTGACATATGACACCTCATACAATAGAAAGATACTGTAAAGCAAAGGGCCTTGCCAATGTGACTAAATGCAAACCAAGAAATTGGGAAAAGCCCTTTACCAACCATATTACAGACAAAAGGAAATATCCAGGATATAAGACTCCAGAGAGCAAAATATCCTTATTTAAAACAGGTTACAGTGCTAACAAAAGAATTTTCTCCTGATGGATATAGAATAGGTGAGAAGCAGCCAAAGAAATGTTCAACAATCTTAGTCATCAAGGAAATGCAAATCAAAACAGCCTTGAAATTTCACCCCCCATAATTCAGAATGACTAACATCAAAAACCCAGTAGATAAGAGTTGCGTACTAAGATGTATAAAAAGAGGAATACTTTCAACTGCTGGCGGGTCAGAAATTGGTACAATAACTCAAAAAAAAAAAAATCAGTCTGAAAGATAATCAAAAACCTTGACTTGATTCTACCAGACGAGCCTGCTATATCAGTTCTGGGCATATAACCAGTTGTTTCCACAGCATGTAATAAGGACACATGCTCCATTATGTTCATAACAATCGAGTTTATAATAGCCAGAAGCCGTAAAGAACACAGACATCCCCCAACAGAGGAATGGATACAGAAACTATGACAAATATATCTATACACAATGGAGCACCATTCAGCTATTTAAAAGAATGAATTTTTGAAAATTTCCAGCAATTGGAAAGAAATGGAAAATATGATCCTGAGTGTGGTAACCCAATCACAAAAGAACAAATGGATATAAGTTTAGGAGCTTGGAATTCCCAAGACCCAATTCCCATCTAAAATTAACCTCAAATTTAAAAATAAGTAAAGTATGTAAAGGACATGTATTCATTGCATTATAAAGGAATATACATACATCAAAAATGCTGAGCTAAATTAATTTTACTTGTGTATATACTACAAGCAATTGCAACATACATTTCCACATATACCACAGGTATCTTAAATTATAATGAACACAATGACAAATATATTTCATCACTAATATTTTCAGGATGTACTAGAAACAGTCAAACTAACAGGATGAGAAAAGAATACTCCAAACGATTAATGGTCTCACAAAAAAAGAAATCCTTCCGTGTATTTTCATTTCTGAATTGATACAACAATAGAATAATCCTTGTCCAGAATAGGAATTCAAATGTTAAAATCTAGACAAATAGCAGACATATACTATTTAGAATTTTCTTTTAAAAATAATTTGTCCACATCACGAATATGCTATGCCCTGTTTATACTGAAGAGGTAGGTCTGATTCTGATTGACTTAGTAGTAAATGTGAATGTGTGAGAATCTCAGCTTTTTTCCAGAAATTTCATAAAATTCTGGTTCTTATTTACAAATAACATATTTATAATATATAATAAATTTCATTGGTAGTAAAGAAGTATATTTTTTTAATTTTATCATATTTATTTTGTAATCCCTAGCATATTGAAATTCCTCTTAAATCTCCAAAATATATTCATTCTTGGTAATATTTCATGTACAGCATTATTTAATTTTAGAAAATGAAAAGGACTGTACTCTTCAATTTTTATTAACTATGTATAAACTTTGATAAAATATATTATTACAGCCCTTTGAAAAATTAATTTAAATGATATCACTGGGTGCTTTGAATAAATGTAAGTTGCACAAATGATCATGTGTACAGTAATATAGTTTAGTTTGTTTCTAGTCTAATCTTTCAAAACAACTCTGTGAAGACAAAAATAACAATGAAGAAAAAGGATTAGTAAAAGTGATACTATTGAGCATGTTAATTTTGAAAATCTGAAGTGGAAAATTGAGATTACTTTAGGAATTCGGTTGTGTAAAAAGTTTTGCTGTAGGAAACAAATGAAGAAACAAATGAGAAATAATTTACTTATGGTAAATAAAGCACGATAAGAAAAATTTTTGCTAATGACATTCTTGAAATCTATAACATTGAATAGTTTAAATCTATTTGGAGTAACAAAATGCTGAAAAATATAACAAAATGTTCTCCAGGTGTATGTCCCAATTATTTCTGCTATTGCAAAAGGTGGGTTATTTTCAACAATCTTATTTCAGTCAGGATTACATTGAGAGGCAAGACATATGATAAGGCAAAACCTGTTCCAGACCATTGATATTTTGAAGGAGAATATATTTTCAATGGAAACTCACTAATTCTTAGATAGGTTTCCTTATATTGCTAGCTTTGCAAAGAATCTTTGGAACATAAATTCACAGATCTTCCATTTGCAGTAAGAGTCACAGCTGAATATTTGTCTTGCCGTGCCTCCAAATTCCTCCTACTAATATTTATGTTGCTGCTTCCTACATGTCTATGATAGGTAAGGTTAAAACA
This sequence comes from Apodemus sylvaticus, assembly GCF_947179515.1. Lineage (NCBI taxonomy): Eukaryota > Metazoa > Chordata > Mammalia > Rodentia > Muridae > Apodemus > Apodemus sylvaticus. The sequence continues at coordinate 1,239,029 of NW_026262998.1, forward strand.
GCTGAATATTTGCTAAGCTGAAACTACTGACCTGGACTGGTGGTATAAGTGTGAAGTGTTTGTCAGTGGCTCAGTGAAGCATCCTATAAAAATAAAAATAAAAATAAATAATAAACATTTATCAACAAATCGAACACTTCAGAGCATAATCATTGGAAAACATTAACCAAAAGAGGGATACCACACAATCTACAAAGAAATAAATTAAGCTTCTATTAACAAACCCAAAAGGAGAATATAATTACACAAATATAAAAATTTTGTCAAAAATAACAGGAAGCAATTATCACTATTCCTTCATATCTCACAGCCGTAATGCACTCTATTCTCCAATAAAAGATATAGACTAACAGACTGAATATGTAAGCAGGACACAACATTTTGCAGCATTTAAGGACTGCATCTCAGTGTCAAAGACAAACTCTAAAACAGAGTTAAAGGTTGGTAATCAAATTTCCAAACAAGTAGTCCCCAGAATCATGATGGATTATGCATTCCAAGTAACAGTAAAATAGATTGGCAACCAAATATCATAAAAAAGGCATGGAAGGCCACTTTGTAACCTTCAAAGAAAAATTATAGCATGAAGAATTCTCAATTCTGAACATCTGTGCTCCAAATGCAAAGGCACTATCATTCATGAAAGAAACTTTACTGCAGGTCAAAGCATGCATTGCACCTCAGGCAGTAATTGTGCCTGATTTCAACAAATGACTCTCTTTAATGGACAGGTCACGGAAACATATACTGCATAGAAGCAGAGTGAAAATAACAGAATTTTTTATTTTTTTGTTTTTGTTTTTTTGTTTTTTTACCAAATGGATTTAATAGATATCTAAAGAACATTTCATCCTAAATAAAAGAATATAATATCTTCTCAGCACACCATGATACCTTCTCAAAAATAGACAAAATAACTGGTCAAAAAACAGACCTCAACAGATATAAGCTGTTTGAAATAATTCCATGCATTCTATCAGTTCACTATAGCATAAGGGTGATCTTAAATAGCAACAACAACAACAACAACAACAACAACAAAAACAATTAAAAACAAAATGCACCTGTAAGCTAAACAATGCTCTACTTAATAAGACATTGTTCAAGAAGGAAATAAGGATAGAAATCAAAGACTTTTGTGAATTTAATTAAAATAGAGGGTCAACATACCCAAAATTATGTGACACAAAGAAAGCAGTGCTAAGACCAAAATCCATCCTCTGAGTACCTCCAAGAAGAAGCAGGAGAGAGCACATATTACCAGCTTAACCATATACCAGAAAAATTTAAAACAGAATCTAATACACACAAGAAGAGTAGAAGGAAGGAAATTTTTCAACTCAGGGCTGAAGCCCACCAAATAGAAGGAGAAATAGCTAGACATGAATCCAACAAAACCATGAGCAGATTGTTTGATTAAATCAGCAAGATAGAAAACGCTTGTGTATACAAACCCGAGGACACAAAGTATCCAAATTAACACAACAAGAAATGAAAAGGGATAAAGAACAATAGAAAATGAGGAAATCTAAAAAAAAAATTAAACAAAAAAATCATCAGATCCGAATACAAATACATATATATATGGAAATTCTGGATGAAATGAACAATTTCCTAGCGAGATACTAAATAGCAAATATAACTTATGATCAGACAGACCTTCAGAAGAGTCCCAAAGCCTCTAAAGGAACAGATGTGCTCATTGAAAGACCGCGTACCAACTAAAAAGACAATACCAGATGGTTTCTTTGCAGAATTCTATCAGAACTTCAATATAGACCTAATACCAAAACTTAGCAAAATATTCTACTAAATAGAAGGAGACAGAAACCTACCCAGCTTGCTGTATTGTGGCGTCCACCTTCGCCAGCAAGGAATGACACAACACAGGAAGATCTTCTTCAAGCAGTTTACTCAGGACCCTTGTACTTCTTCTCCTTCTTCTCCGTCTTCTGATCCCGAGAGAATCAGCCCAGCCCTTAAATACTAATAGCCAGCCAATCAGGCTTAGCCATGTGGGCATTGCTGATAGGTTGTATCCACGTGGAAGGCACAAGACTCAACAGGCTCCACCCAAATAAGGACTTGTTAACAGTTAACGACAGTTAACGACAGTTAACGGGCAAGCAGCTCCCTAAAGTTCCTCCTTTTTCTTTTTAAACACGCATCCTGGGGAGAGTAGAGGTTTGACCTCTGATATATCATTTGCCCATCAGGTGGACTCATGGACCTTGTTTCGACGCCCTTCTGAGCCATCAGCCCAGTGGATTTTGGCAAACCCATCCGGTACCTTTTGCTCAGAGACGGGTTCTGGGGTACCAACCCGTGTGCAATCAAACATGCTCCCCTCAAGGGCCCCTGAGTGCAGTGCTTAGCCTCGCATCCTGAGTGTGGAAAGCATCTTATTAGGCCTTCATGACTGCCAGCCAGGCCTAGGAGGACTGTCCAGCTTCAATGGCTGTGAATGCCTGTACCATCATTGCAACCTGCCTTTGTTGGATACACCTCATCCTGCAGATGCACCACACGCAAACAATTGAAAGTACAATCAAAAGGATGGCAAGGGCATAGTTTTCATTTACACTCCCTCCTCTTTATCTAAAGGTGAATAAGGTATATCAATAGACTTGTTAGAACTAAAAAGACAAGGAAACAGCTTAGTATCATGGCGTATCAGCATGGGTCTCAGGAACACCAACAAGATCACCCATCTTGGCTCCATCTACACCAGCATCAACATCTTGCCAAGAGTCAGTAACAGCAGGAGGATCTTCATTTTTATTGCAGTGTCTGGTCAGTCGCTCAGGCACCCAGAGTGGATCTTGTTGAGTCTGAGGAAACACACAAACAGAACGTCTCGCCCACGCCAACAATGGATCAGCGCCATGCCATAATCAAGCAAGCACATCCTTCCATTTAACATAACCCTTCAAGGTATTATTAGGGCATTGGTGCCGATCAGCTGCAGCCAAACCATCATTATCCAGATTCAAAAAAATTAAAGTAAATAATGCCAATGAAAGTCGTTCTTTGGGTGTTCTACCATACCCAATTCCCTCTTTTTGTTTTGTTAAACATTCCTTAAGGATACAATGAGCACGTTCAACAATGCCTTTGCCCTGAGGATTATAGGGTAGACCATGATTCAAGATTATATTCATTTGCTTGCAAATGGATTGAAAAGACTGAGCTGTATAGGCAGGGCCATTGTCTGTCTTAAACTGTTGAGGTTGCCCCCAAGCCGCCCATGCTTCAAGGCAATGTGTAATAACGTTACGTGTCTTTTCTCCACTCAAGGCTGTAGCATGAATGATGCCAGAACAAGTATCCACAGAAACATGAACATATTTTAAAGTTCCAAATTCAAAAATATGAGTAATATCCAGTTGCCAAATTTTAAAAGGTAGCAAACCTCTTGGATTAATTCCTAAACTAGGGGGATGATTATAAACAGCACATTGTTGACATTCGAGCACAATTTGTCCAGTATCTGCTCGGGATAATCCAAACCTTCGTTGCAAGGTCTTTGAAGGAATATGAAATTGCTTATGAAAATTTCGGGCATTTTCCAAAGCAGAACTCAAAAAGGCATATTCCATTCTAGTGCAACGATCAACCAGATCATTTCCTTCACTTAATGGGCCAGGTAAGCGTGTATGAGCTCGAATATGTTGTATAAAAAATATTGACTCTCTCAGCCAAATGATCTTTTGTAACTCTCTCAGTAATTGACGAACAGTACTGCTTTGTTTTATAGGTCCGGCTACCTCTAGAATTTTTACAGCATTTACCACATATGCCGAATCGTAAAGGGAAAAAGGCATTTTTTAAAGACTTCCAAGACAATTTGCAACTCAACCACCTGTGGAGAATTTGGCTGGAATTGATACAGGACTGGTTTCTGATGTTCTACCATATACACCCCACATCCAGTTTTTGATCCATCTGTAAATATATTGGGAGCATCTGGCAAAGGATTTTGTGCAGTTACTTTTGGAAACACAACAGGATGTTCTTTAAAAAAGAAAAGCAAAGGGTGCTTGGGATAATGATTATCTATAATACCATGGAAACTACAGCGCAATATGGCCCAGTCATCAATTGCTCCATGTAATATTTGCACTTGAAAAGCAGTATATGGAATAATCAGGGAGGCTGGATATCTCCCAAAAAACTGCACACACTGTTGCATTCCATTAAAGGCCAATTTTGCAACAGCAGTGGTGTAATGCTCTATGGATTTTGCTGGTGAGGCTTTAAGATGAATCCATAATAAGGGCCCTGCCTGCTATAACAGCCCTGTAGGCTGCAAAAAGATAGGCAGAATGCACAGGATAATATCCAAGTCCTCTGTGCAACGATATAGTACTGCATCCTGTAGTCCTTCCTCTACCTTCCTCAAGGCCACTCGAGCCTCCTTAGTTAGTTGTCTAGGAGAATCCATGGCTGAATCACCGGCCAAAAGATTGAATAATGGCCTTAATTCATAATTAGGTATTTTCAAATAGCTTCGGATCCAGTTTATATCACCCAACAACTTCTGAAAGTCATTAAGTGTCTTGAGATTATCCTTTCTAATTTCAATCTTTTGTGGAACTACTGTAAGAGGATCCAATCTTGCTCCTAAATAAGAGACTACACTGGTTTTTTGAACCTTATCGGGGCAACAAACAATTGCTTTCTTCTCAATAATCTTATTAGCTCTTCATAAGCCTGATCCAAAACCTTCTCACCTTTATTACTCAGAAGGATATCATCCATGTAGTGGATGCATCTTACTCTGGAATATTGCTCTCTTGGAGGAGCGATGACAGCACTCACAAATACTTGACACATAGTGGGGCTATTAGCCATGCCCTGAGGTAACACTTTCCATTCATACCTCTTATCAGGTTCCTCGTGATTACAGGAAGGGATGGTAAATGCAAACCGCTCCCTGTCTTTAATGCAGAGGGGGATTGAAAAGAAACAGTCTTTTATATCGATTACTATGACTGGCCAATGGCTAGGTAAGGCAGACAACAAGGGAAGGCATCGCTGCACTGGACCCATCACTTGCATTTGTTGATTAATAGTGTGGAGGTCATGAAGCAGCCTCCATTTTCCTGTTTTCTTTTTTAAAACGAAAACGGGTGTGTTCCAAGGAGATAGTGAGGTCTGAATGTGCCCAAGGGAGAGCTGTTCACTTACTAAGGAATGAGCTGCTGCAAGGTTTTCAGAGGAAAGGGGCCATTGAGGAATCCACACCGGTTCCTCTGTCTTCCATGTGATGGGAATGCCCTCCTCAATGGCCCCTAGGAAAAACCAAGACCTTGCCAATTGGGTCTTTGTTGAGCAACAACTGGGCTAGTTCTTCCTTGTAAAATTTCCCAATGCCCCTTCCAGGGTAATGCCCCATTTGCTTCATGAGTTGTTGCGAGACTTCCGAATATTAATTGGTTAATTTATAGCCCATATTCTTCAGCAAATCCCTCCCCCATAGGGTGATTGGCAAATCTAGGACATAGGGCTGTATCACGCCAGAGTGTCCTTCCTGATCTTGCCACTTGAGCTGTCTTGCACTAATATCCGGGGCCTTTCATAACCCAAGCCCTGTAATGTTTGAGAGGAGATCTGGATTGGCCAGCTTGCCAGCCAATCCTTTTTAGCTATTATGCTTTTGTCAGATCCCGTGTCCAGTAGTCCCTGAATTTGTCTATTTTCAATTTGCAATTCTACAATGGGGAGCTGGTCTAAATCCAGTGCCAAAAAATGTAAGGTTATTGCCAGTGGATTCGAACCCTTTTTTCCCCCTATTTACTTTCTGAGCTGGAAACTTTGCATGCAAACTAGGGAGCACAATTGCTGAGCTATTCTATCTCCTGGGGAAATAACTGTAATTCCTTGTGGGGACTCTACCATTATCTTGACTATTCCTTTGAAATCTGGATAAATAATCCCCGGGTGCACTATTAAGCCTCTCAAAGCATTGGATGATCTACCAATGAGTAGGCCCACGGTATCAGGGTCAAGGGGCCCTTTAAAATCAGTATCAATTATTTGGACTCCCATTTGAGGAGTTAATACGAGCCTGGAGGTGGAGCGGAGGTCCAATCCTGCAGAATCAGCAGTGGCTCTCCGCGGTCCCTTGGATGGCGAAGGGATGGCCATCTCTCTGATGTGGGACTGGTGGTTAGTTCCTCAATGGCCCCATATATTTGTGGGCCCTGGGGACAAGGGCCCTGCTGGCCGTTTTTTGCCAAGCACCTCCATAGCCAGATGGAAGGGGCTGTCCATGTATGTCCTTAAAGGACCTACACTCATTAGCCCAATGATTTCCCTTTTTGCACTTGGGACTCAACCCAGGTTGTCTAGGGTGTAGAAAAATTTCACCCATGCCTGTGCTTCCTCTTTCCAGACATTGTTTTTTAAGATGGCCCAGCTTTCCACACCTGAAGCAAGCTCCTGACTGTGGCTTCCTGTTCTGTGTTAATTGTACCACAGCCGCAGAAAGACCTACATTAGTCAGCGGCCCTCCTAACTCAATGCACGCTTTCATCCATTCCTCTATCCCCTTGTTTTTGAACGGGGTTATAGCTGCACGGCACTCCTTTGTGCATTGTTCAAAAGCAAACTGCTTTATTAGGGGCCCTGCCAATCCACATTGCCAAAAATTCTGGTGGCAGTCTCGAGGAGTCGAGGAACAAAATCAGAAAAATGCTCCATAGGCCCTTGAATAACCTTAGTAAGATTTCCTGTTACCTCCCCTTTATTGGGGAGGGACTTCCAAGCTTTTACAGAAATATCGTTGACTTGATTGCATACTTGCACCGGATAACCAGTCTGTTGTTTGGCGTACCTTCCTTCACCCAGGAACATATCCCTATCCCATTGTGGGTTGCCCACCGCTATGTTAACTGCCTCCTGCTCAGTTGCAAATTCTATAAGGAATGCTCTCCAGTCAAGGTATTGTCCTGGGCTTAGGCAGGCACGAACCAATGAACTCCAATCCCCAGGAGTCATACAGTGCCTAGTGAGAGCCTCAACTTGAGCCACCGTGAAGGCAGACGATGTTCCATAATTTCGAACTGATTCAGCCAGAGATTTAATAACTTTAAAGTCTAAAGGCTCATGACTCCTTTGCCCTTGTGGATTCTGAAACACTGGATAAGCTAAAGAGAAATCAGTGCGAACCTGTGACCAAACTTGTGGACAAAAGGAACTCCCTGTATACTGGGTAGTCTCTAGACTAGGTGTAGGAGTGGAAGGTGCTGGCAGGGTGGGGACGGCCACACCTATTGATGGCGCTGCCACCCCTGACTTATCTCTAAGTTTCTTCCTCTGTTTTAGGCTTGCTCCCTCCAACTGTTCAACCAGAGCATGTATCTCCTCCTTCTCAAGATCAGAATCTCCCGAAATAAAATCTCCTAACCCTTCTGAGGCAGGGTAGAGAGACTTTGACCCCTTTTTCCTTAACACTCTCTGCCTTTTCTGATCTTTCCTCTTGTAAGATTTCTAAAGCAGTTTGTCCATCCTCTATGGCCTTACAGCATTTTTTATCTTCTAAACAGCCTCTAAAAAGCTTCCAAATAGGTTTTACTCCTCCTTTGAGTGTGCCCTGATCCCAGGCTAAGTCCAGATCCTTCCCTAACCTATCCCAGCAGGCGACCGTTAGGCTGCCATAAACAGCGAACCAGGGTGCCACGGTATTACATTCATTAAGAAATCTCTCTAAGGTCGATTTCTTGATCTTTAAATTCTTTAATAAAACCAGCCCCTGAAGAGCCAGAAAAATTGGATGAGACTGTGAAGTACCCATTTTAAAAATTAAGGCTCTAAGTCCTTTACAAAAAGAAAGCAGGAAAAAAGGTAGGACACTGCTATCAGAGCAGGTCCATAAATTGTAACTCTTTACTTTTCACTATGTTGCTAATCTGCGAACTTAAACTTCCACGGACTTTACTTTCACTTTTGGTTTGCCTTCCGCAAACTTTTCCCTTCCTCTTTGTTAACAGAGAGGAACAGGCTGTCCGTTTTTAACGGTCCCTTTTGTCCCACCTTTCCTGGGAACTTTATTGTCTCTCACTGAGAACTTTATTGTCCCATTTAACCGGGAACTTTATTGTCCCATTTAACCGGGAACTTTATTGTCCCATTTAACCGGGAACTTTATTGTCCCATTTAACCTGAAACTTTATTGTCCCATTTAACCGGGAACTTACCATCGCGCTACCCTGGCTGCGAGAAGTTCTGATCTTCAAACCCCACGAACGAGGAGAGTTTCTTGTCCTGGGTTTCGGCACCAGTTGTTGCGTCCACCCTTGTCAGCAAGAAATGACGCAACACAGGAAGATCTTCTTCAAGCAGTTTAATCAGGACCCTTGTACTACTGCTTCTCCCCTGTACTACTTCTTCGCCCTCCTGTACTTCTTCTTATTCTGACCCCAAGAGAATCAGCCCAGCCCTTAAATACTAATAGCCAGCCAATCAGGCTTAGCCATGTGGGCATTGCTGATAGGTTGTATCCACGCGGAAGGCGCAAGACTTAACAGGCTCCACCCAAATAAGGACTTGTTAACTGTTAACGACAGTTAACAACAGTTAACGGGCAAGCAGCTCCCTACATTATTCCATACATACTTTTGTTTTGTTTTGTTTTGTTTTTTATTCGATGTATTTTTTTATTTACATTTCAAATGATTTCCCATTTTCTAGCCCCCCACTCCCCAAAAGTCCCAAAAGTCCCATAAGCGACGTTTTCGTTTTGCCCTATACTGATTCACTGAGTCTTTCCAGAACAAGGGGCCACACCTCCGTTCTTCTTGTACCTCATTTGATGTGTGGATTATTTTTTGGGTATTCCAGTTTTATAGGTTAATATCCACTTATTAGTGAGTGCATACCATGATTCATCTTTTGAGTCTGGATTACCTCACTTAGTATGATGTTCTCTAGCTCGATCCATTTGCCTAAGAATTTCATGAATTCATTGTTTCTATGGCTGAATAGTATTCCATTGTGTATATATACCACAATTTTTGCATCCAATCTTCTGTTGAGGAATACCTGGGTTCTTTCCAGCTTCAGGAAATTATAAATAGGGCTGCTGTGAACATAGTGGAGCATGTATCCTTATTACATGCTGGGGAATCTTCTGAGTATATGCCCAGGAGTAGTATAGTAGGATCTTCTGGAAGTGAGGTGTGCAGTTTTCGGAGGAACCGCCAGACTGATTTCCAGAGTGGTTGAACCAATTTGCAACCCCACCAGCAGTGGAGGAATGTTCCTCTTTCTCCACATCCTCGCCAACACCTGCTGTCTCCTGAATTTTTAATCTTAGCCATTCTGACTGGTGTAAGGTGAAATCTCAGGATTGTTTTGATTTGCATTTCCCTAATGACTAATGAGGTTGGGTATTTTTAAAGATGTTTCTCGGCCATCGGAAGTTCTTCAGGTGAGAATTCTTTGTTTAACTCTGTACCCCATTTTTAAAGGGTTATTTGGTTTTCTGGAGTCTAACTTCTTGAGTTCTTTATATATATTGGATATTAGTCCTCTATCTGATGTAGGATTGGTGAAGATCTTTTCCCAATTTGTTGGTTGCCGATTTTTCTTTTGATGGGGTCCTTTGCCTTACAGAAATTTTGTAATTTTATGAATTATTATTTGTTGAAAAGGCTATCTTTTTTCCATTGGATGTTTTCAGCCCCTTTCTCGAGGATCAAGTTGCCATAGGTGTGTGAGTTCATTTCTGGATTTTCAATCCTGTTTCATTGATCTGCCTGCCTGTCACTGTACAAATACCATGCAGTTTTTAACATTTTTGCTCTGTAGTATTGCTTGTGGTCAGGGATACTGATTCCAACAGAATTTCTTTTGTTGCTGAAAATAGTTTTAGCTATCCTGGGTTTTTTGTTATTCCAGATGAATTTGAGAATTGCTCTTTCTAACTCTGTGAAGAATTGAGTTGGGATTTGGGTGGGTAATGCATTGAATCTGTATATTGCTTTTGCCAAAATGGCCATTTTAACTATATTGATCCTGCCAATCCATGAGCATGGGAGGTTTTCCATTTTTTAGGTCGTCTTCCATTTCCTACTTCAGCGTCGTGAAGTTCTTGTCATACAGATCTTTCATATGTTTGGTTAGAGTCACCCCAATGTAATTTGTACTGTTTGTGGCTATTGTGAGGGGGGTCATTTCCCTAATTTCTTTATCAGCCTGCATATCCTTTGAGTATAGGAAGGCCACTGATTTGCTTGAGTTGATTTCATAACTTGCCACGTTGCTGAAGTTGTTTATCAGCTGTAGGAGTTCTCTAGTGGAGTTTTTAATGTCACTTAGGAAGACTATCATGTCATCTGCAAATAATGATAGTTTGACTTCTTCCTTTCAAATGTGTATCCCTTTGTCTGGAGTGCATGAGATCCCTAGGGCGTCTCTTAATACTACCATGTTCTGTGATTTAAAGTCAATGGGAAAATACAACAGCCTAATCCAAGCAGATGACAAAGGACACAGACCCATCAGGAATGAAGGTATAGGTCAATCATCTAGGAAAGAAGCAAAGACCTGCTGAGGTACTTCCCGAAGGCGAAGGAGATACAGAATGAGTAGCAGGGCAAGGTAGTTATAAATACCAGCTAAAATCACTTAACCAGATGCAGAAACGAGGATTATCACTTTAACATCAATTGGTATTGAAATACTGAAAGAATGTTCCCGAGGGACATTTCTCCATTGTAAATTTACAAATGTGTTTGTGATTGTACTAGGAATAGTTATATCATGTTAGGCGTATTCACTATCCTGTTTTGCTTCATGTGGACTTGAGATATTATTTATGTCAAATTGACAAGGGGTAGATTGTAGTGGCTATTCCTGATTGTCAACTTGACTATATCTGGAATGAACTACAATCTAGAATTGGAAGGCTCACCTATGACCCTAATTTGGAGGCTCAAATATATAACTTTCTGACCTGGATCTTGGTATAGAGATCTTGAAGCATAGTGACTAAGACACGGAGATCTCCGAGTTCAAGATCATTAGAGATTAAAGGCATGGATGCACACACCTTTAATCTGGGCCACACTCTCTGTTGGAGACCTACAGCCTTTAATCTGGGCCACACCCTCTGTTAGAGATGCACAACCTTTAATCTGTGCTTCACCCTCTGCTGGAGATATATAATGACATTGAAAGAAGGAAGATTTACTCTCTCTCACTCTTCCTAGCCTGCTTGCCTCCTGGGACTGAAAAACTGCTATATCCTTGTACGTCCATCCACAGCTGCTGCTGACCATTGTTGAGGAGTTGGACTATAGACTGTAAGTCATCAACAAATTCAGTAACTATATAAAGACTGCCCATATGGTCTGTGACTCTAGAGAACCCAATCTAATACAATCCAGGTCTATATAAATATATTATTAGCATGGAGAATTCTAGGTTCTCTGCTTCCTCTCCTGTAAACAAGGTGTTCCTAGTGGTTTTCAAGATATCCAGATCCAGCATTTGGATCTGGTCAAAAGCAATACAACTCCTGTCATTCTGACTTAAGAATTTGGATATTGAATTTTGCAACTATTAAATAAATTTTCTCCTTCTAGTTTGTCATCATGCCCATAAATCATTTGGCATTATTTAAAACATACTGAAGATATTATTAACTACAATTGACCACAGTCTGCAAAAAGAGGCATGGTAAGATTTAGGTTTGTGTATAGTGTGGATAATGGAAGAATTTTTTATATCTTCAAGAAAGCAAATTGTTCCAATTACAATTCTTATTGTAGAACCCGTCAATAAACACAGAAGTGAGAAAAGACATTTACTGAAGGATGGTTTGGGAGCCGAATGAAATATCACCTTATTGGTAGGAGGGTATAAGCTAAGGGGCAATGTTGTTGTACAATCCACAAATTTATGTGTTCAAATCTTTGATATAGAGTTTCATTAACTAATGACCTAGGATGAGGTAGCAGAACACATATGTAAAAGTAATGCTCTTGATATTAATTTTAAAGAGAATAGATTGTTTAAAACAGATTTATTCTTCAAAATAATGTGCAGGCTCTAATATTACAAAAAGACATTTAAAAATATTTAAATTGCCAATGTTCTATTAGTTGCAGTTAACAATTCTATCACAAGCTCAAGATTTTAACTCACCCATATTTGTTATTAAAAATATCAGACAAGTGGATCTATTATATCCTAAACAAACTGTGGCACAGGAAACTCAAATAAAAAAGATAGTTTATTTAATTTAAATGATTTTAAAAGCTTTGAGAAAATGTTAATTTGTTAAGACCTTACCTAAGCTTGCCAAAAGATAATATAAACCTCTCTTTGGTTGTCTCAAGGGGAATGCAAATCCTAATCCCATAGACAATTAACTGATGTGGGATAATTTACTTTACAAAAACGGCAATTGTTGGCTTTTTCACAACAGTCCTTTTGTAAAGGGACCTCTAATGTAAATTCATATTTGTTTACCTCCAAGAAAAGTTTGAGCACCCTATTATGGCTCTGTTGCTATGTTAATACAAAATTATGAGATAGAATCAGAAAAATGTTTAATAAAAAATGATATGTATTCCTTAGTCCAAAGAGCCATTACATTGGTTTTTGAAGAATACTAGTAGTTGGCCTTTTGCATAGAAAAATTTTACGGCAAATTTGATAATCTTTATTTCAAACACAAAATTTTTAAAATTTGCCTCTCTATATATTTTTGTTAATGTATGCATACAGTCGATAAATAATGCATTTACTATATTTATAAACAGCTCCTCTATGATAGAGAAATATAAACAGTTAGATTGCAGGTTTATTATCTTAAATAATTCTCCTGCTTCACAAAAAATTAAATTATGTGTTATAGCCACTCTTTATTAAAATATTAAGTAATCAAGATTTTAATTTGTAGACTTATAATTAAAATAAATATCTCATGACTTACAATTGCTTAAAATTATATTTTTTAAATTATATATTTTATAGATATTGCTAATATTCAAATTTTATACGAATATGAATTATAAAGAGTATATTATATACTCTCTTTTGCTTTTAAGACATTTACAACTCATTCTACATTTTCCAGATACTTTAATGAATACAATGCCAGAACAGATTTACATATCAGTCAAATTATAGACTTTACAATAAGGGTTAATTCTTATATCATCAAAATAATAATAGCTTAAGACAATAATTTAATATTTCTAGAAATGTACAAGTCAAAGTATAAAGACTTGTCCTTAGTGTCCACAAGTTCTTCATATACCACACAATAGTGGTAATTCTGGAGGATTCGTACCTAATCAAGAGAAAAAAATGTAATTCATATTTGTGATTTAAAAAAATTAATTAAAAAATGTACATATGACTATTAACAGGTTTTCAAGCTTTTAATTATAATTGTGATAAGAGAAGAAGCACCTAAAATTGAATTAGTCATTGCCTATCTTGTTTTTCTATACTAGATTTCTCAATAATTTTACTACAAATAATATAACTAACTTTTACAGTGAGTCATTTGAAATGTTTTGTTAACAATATAATATTAGGCATATTACTGAGATTCCTTATAATCCTCAAGGACAGGATATTGTGGAATAGGCTCAGAGAACGTTAAAACAATATTTTCATAAACAAAAGAGAGGAGAATCATATCTCCATACAGCACAATTTTTAGAATTTCAAAACCAAGGAACTCTGAGTGTGGGAAGAGGAAAACTTTGTGTTTTTTCTACAGTATGCTGAAGGGCATGCTAGCAGCCAGAGTGGTTAACAAGTTATGCAGATCATTGAAAATGGTCTCGGTCCATGACATTTTTAGACAACTTCTGCTAATGCTGACATTACAGACATCTGTAGACTCAACATCCCCCTGCAGAATTTTTATGTCTTATGAACATTTCAGAAGAAACATGCATTCCCTTGATAAACGGCCTTTTCCTGACTACCACTGTGGTGGCTCCTTGAGTGTCAGGGGAATGATTAGGACATACCATTGTAATCATCGTTAAATTAGCTAAACAATTTCAATTAGCAATAGAGGCTTCTATTGAATCTCTTGCTTCCCTGCAAAGGCAAATAGCTCCACTTTCCCAAGTTACAGAAACTAATGTAACATAAATGAAAACCCACACTGCTATCTCCAGCAAACCTTTAAATTCCCATTGATAGATATACCAAGGAATTCCATCACACATACACACAAACACACACTTACACGTGCATATACACACAAACTAAAAAAAAAAAAAAAACTAAAACGGAAATAAAAATAAAAAACAAATGTACACAGTATCTATGAAAAAAATCCAGCATTTCAAAGCATACTGAAGAAAAAAAAACAAAAAAAAAAAGGGGGGGGGCAGAAACTATGCTTTAGAAAAGCAAGAAACCACTGAATAGTAATTTTCAACACAGGGAGATACACGTCCACAGGGAGATAACCAAGAAAATTACAAGAAATAGCAGGAAGTAAAAATCACTATTCCTTTATATTCCTTAAACTCAATACACACAATTCCCCCAATGGAAAGACATAGATTAATAGGCTGGATATAAATAGGACCCAATACTTCGCTGAATACAGGAAACTCATTTCAGTGTCAAAGACAAACAGTACTTCAGAGTAAAAGGCTGGAAATTTTTTTCTAAGCAAATGTTCCCAGGAAATGAGCTGGATTTGTCATTAATATAAAAGTGATTTTCATCTTAAACTTGTCAAAAAAGACACAGAAGGACACTTCATGCTTATCAAAGGAAATATCCACCAAGAAGAACTCTCAATTTTGAATATTTATGCTCCAAATACAAGGTCACCTGCATTCATAAAGGAATTTTTACTAAAGCTTAAAGCACTCTTCACACCACACAATAATTGAGGTGTGACTCAATGACTTCAATACCCCATATTGTTCAATGGACAGATCAGGAAAACACAAAATAAACAGAGATAGAGTGAAAGTAACAAGTTTTGGACCAAATGTATTGAATAGATAAAAAGAATATACATTTTCAGTATGACCATATCCATTATCCACAAAACACACTTCAACAGATATTAGAAAATCCAAATAATCCCATGTCTCCTGTTAGATCACTATGGAGCAAAGGTTTTATTCAATAGAAACAATAACAACAGAAAGCCTACAGACACATGCAAGCTGAACAGTGCTCTACACAATGATATATTGATCAAGTTAGAAATATAGAAATAAAACAATTTATCAATAAAGAAACAAAATAAATTTGTGGATTTTAATGAAAATGATGGCAAAGTATTCCCAAATTTATGAAATACTATGAAAGCTGTCCTAAGAGGAATATCCATAGGTCTGTGTGCCTCCAAAAGAAGCTGGAGGAATCACATACTAGCAACTTAACAGCACACATGGAACCTTTAAAACAGAAAGAAGCTAATACATCAAAGAGGAATAGAATGCAGGAAATCATTGACTCACTGCTGAAATCAAATAGGTAAAAGCAAAATAAAAGTCTACAAAGAAGCAAGATATCATTGCATTTATCAACTCTGTTATTCTGCTTAGTGTAAGAGTCACATTTGTTTGTTTTAATTTCTACTATTCAGCGATATTAGATTATTTCCAGCCTTATATCTGTGACATAAGATGAAGCCCCCGTCAGTGTTTTGAGATAAAGGTAAATAAATTCAGATGTTCTGAAGATGTTCATGAACCAAACACAATTGTTAAAAATGTCACTAAGATGATGTGTAAAGACATTCTCTTGTACTCCTAGATTGGCACCTACTACAACTGTTATTATAGATGACTCCACAAGAAAACAGTGAACTCATATGTAAAGACCAACAACCCAATATAAGTCAGAAGATTATCATACCTTATTGAAAGGGATATTGAAGGATTTTAACAGCCAGAGATGTCAAGGATATAAAAATCAAAGCTAAAGAATCAACCTTACTCTGCTAATGTTGATTCACTTTGACTGTTACAAAAAAATGCATCTCCATGGAAATCCTGCATATTTATGTAATAGTTTCTGTTTATATGGGTCTCAGATCAGAGGGAATAGGTACTGTTCCTTTTCCTTTTGCTTTTTTTAATATCCATGTCTACATAATAGGTTTTCTTTTTTTATATTTTTATTTTCTATAATATTTGTTTACATTCCAAATGGTTTACCCTTTCCCGGATCCCCCCTCCCCATATGTCCCATAAACCTTCTTCTCTCCATCCCTTCTCAAATCACCTCCCTCCTTTTTCTCTGTCCTTATATTCCCTTCCAATGCTAGATCAATCCTCTCTAGGATCAGGACACTCTCCATACTTCTTCATCCTTAGGAAGAAATCTGAATAGATTCATTGCAACTTTATATTATTTTTAATATAGACAAATGACTGGGGATGTGTATGGTTTATGCCGTTGAAGAGATAAGGTTAAAGAAAGTGATTTGAGAGAATATATTAAATGAAAAACAGAAAGTGAGCATGTAGGGATATAAAAATAAACTGTGTACAACGTTAGTCTCTATGGTAAAAATAAGAAAAAAATTAACCACTTAGGAAATATTTCTTTTCATAATGTTCTAGTATAGTGTTCTATATTATATTACATTGAAGGGTTTTTAGTTACATCTTTAGCTCAATACAGGATTGTATATAAATCAATAAATCTTTAAAATGGCCTTGTTCTAGCAATATCTCACGGAGACTAGTGAACTCTCTGCTATAGAAAATATATGAATAGCTAAACCATTTGCTAAATAAGAAAACCACATCAGACCATTTGGATGACTTTGACTTCCATATGGACCCTTGGAAAGGTTGATTTCAAGTATAAATCCATACCCACTCACAAAACGCATAATCCAATATAGAAATTATATATACATATATATAAATTATATATATATATATATATATATATATATATATATATATATATATATATATATATATATATATAATAATAAATTAGAAACCACAAGAATGTTCCACTGCAAAATGAGTGTTGATGTCCCTTGCCTTTACAGGTTATCCTTGAGACACAATCAATCTGTTTCTACTTCCCAAGAATATGGGTGGAAAGAAGAATGCTTATAGAGCATCTGGGGAGATGGAGAACTGGGAAAGTTGAAATCATTTGGGATGTACACAAAGAATAAAAAAGAAATGGGGCCACCAAGTATAAAGAGGAAATTACTAGTCACTTAGGTTTGGACTTCCTTCATGCTATGTACTCAGTGAGGCAACTGTCTTGTCTCAACTCTATTGTTCCTTTTGCCAAAATCTATAGTTTTCTGACTTAAGACAAATAATATATAACTTACAGAGACCTATATCCAGGCATACTTTCGTATATTTGGTGTACAAAAGAGTAAACCTAATTCAGTTCAAGGAATTTTTTTTTCTGTTTCTCCACTATTTTAATTTTCATCTGCCTAGAATTAAGCTAAAGGTCGCCAGCTCCATCACTGCAGCATTATCTGTCAGTTAAGGAAATGTGGGCATCTTTTAAGGATTGAATGGCTTCTATGACTATTATTCTATCCAACATCTCACAATTAAAAATTGTCTCGTCTGCTTTTCAAGGATGATTGGTCAGAAACTTATATGAGACAGAGTGTCTCTTGTCATCATTCATCATGGTATGGATTTGTAGCACTAAAATGGCAGTTTGCGTTGATTAATATCTGAGTTTAAGGGAGGGATGATACAGTCCATCTTAGGTTTGTAACTAAGGACTCGGTTCCCATGTGACATGTTTTCTCCCATGATATCAACAGGACATTATGTGAATTTCTCTTATATCCTGGAGAACCATTGTCATCCCCAGTGATGATACCAGTGTTATAACAACAACAGCTCCAACGATTTTCAAACAGTGCTTTCTGGCTACCTCCATGTACATGTGGAAAAGCCTGTGTATACTTAGAAGAAAAAAAAATGGGGGTGTAGAGGGTTGAGCATGAGGCAGAAGAAAGCTTGCATTCTATTTCAGTAAAACCAACATGTAAGAAGTGGTCCTGGTGTCTGCCTAATGATGTTTAAGCAGGGATATGGATCTTCCTGAAGGAGGTGCTCTTGAGCTGGGCAATCCAATGAGCCTCAGTATTTTTTGCATATCAGGATAAAAAATAATTCACTGCTTATCCTAATTTCTGAAAATTAAGTATAGAATATTACGTGTTGCATTCTCCAAACAGAGGCTGACTAGTCCAAAGATATAAATCTTGAACTTTTACATTTTCTTTACTAGAGGCAGGGAGATGAGAGGGATTTAACTAGTGTATAAAGACAAGTGTTCAGGAGTTTTCTAGTGCTTTCCCCTAGGCTGCCATCTTAGGTAAACTTTAAAAAAAGGGAAAGATGAAATGAATCTGAATTACAATAATTCTTGTTTTCCTTATATATTTTGTATAATTGCCCTGTTTCAAACAGAGAGATTGTCAAGAACTTTTCCTAATTTATAAGCTTCAATATTGTCTAATTATTTTTGCTTTAGAGGAACCTTGTAATTACATGAGGTTCAATTTATCAATTGCTGATTTTAATAGCTTAGACATTTATCATTTCTTTAGAATATGGACTCTTGCAAAATTATCAATGCAATTCATTGATATTTCTTACTTTCTCCTATATGAGATCCAAAGTTCCTATTTTTATATTAAGTTCATTTATTCTGTTGGATGTTACATTTGTGCAGGGTGATAAATATATTTTCATTCTCCTATATATAAACATTCAGATAGAGGAACACAATTTGATGAGGATGCTTCTTGTGTCAGTTAAATGACTGAATATTTTATAAAAGTTTAAATTTCCATAGATGTGTTTACTTTGGGGATTTTTTTTTTCAATTGAAATTATCAACCAGTATGATTTTGTACAAATGAGAGGCATTTATTATTATTTTATGGTAGAACTACTAGAGGTAAGTGATGGCAATTTCTCACAAAGTTTTTTGATTATTTTGCATTCTATAAGTGATCCTAAATTTTTGTCCATTTGATGTTGAGAATTGTAATATTAAGGTTTATAAAAAATGTGTTTATAAAATAATTTAAAAATAATTTTTTTTCTGGAAAAACACTCTGATACAATTCTAAGCATACAATTGCATTTATAATACAAATGTAAAATGAAGTGGAATTAATTTCTGAAGAAAATGAAGATTTGCTTTTTTTATTTATATATTTTTTATTTACATTTTAAATGATTTCCCCTTTTCTGGGTCCACTATCCCCGCAAGTCCCATAAGACCTCTTCCATCCCCCTGTTCTTCCATCCACCCCTTCTCAATTCCCTGTGCTGGAATTCCCCTATACTCTTGCACTGAGTCTTTCCAGAACCAGGAGCCACTCCACCATTCTTTTGGGACATCATTTAATTTGTGGATTATGTCCTGGGTATTCAATGTTTTTAGCTAATATCCACTTATCAGTGAGTGCATACCATGATTGATCTTTTGAGACTAGGTAGCCTCACTTAGTATGGTGTTCTCCAGCTCCATCCATTTGTCTAAGCATTTCATGAATTCATTGTTTCTAATCGCTGAATAGTACTCCATTGTGTAAATATACCACATTTTTTGTATCCATTCCTCCTTTGAAGGACACCTAGGTTCTTTCCAGCTTCTGGCTACTACAAATAGTGCTGCTATGAACATAGTGGAGCATGCGTCCTTATTGCATGCTGAAGAATCCCCTGGATATAGGCGCAGGAGTGGTATAACAGGGTCCTTAGAAAATGGCATGCCCAGTTTTCTGAGGAACCGCCAGACTGATTTCCAAAGTATTTGCACCATTTTGCAATCCCACCAGCAGTGGACGAGGTGAAAACTCAGGGTTGTTTTGATTTGCATTTACCTAATGATTAATGATGTTGAATATTTCTTAAGGTGTTTCTCAGCTCTCCGATGTTCTTGATGTGAAAATTCTTTGTTTAGCCCCGTATCCCACTTTTTATGGGGCTATTTGGTTCTCTGGCTTCTAGTTTCTTGAGTTCTTTTTCTATATTAGATATTAGCCCTCTGTCGGATTTAGGGTTCGTGAAGATCCTTTCCCAGTCTGTTAGTTGACGTTTTGTCCTTTTGAGAGTGTCCTTTGCCTTACAGACACTTTGCAGTTCTATGAGGTCCCATTTGTCAATTCTTGATCTTAGAGCAGAAGCTATTAGTGTTTTATTCAGGAACTTTTCCCCTGTGTCCATGTCCTCCAGGGTCTTCCCCAGTTTCTTTGCGATTAGTTTCAGTGTGTCAGGTTTTATGTGGAGGTTCTTGATCCATTTGGAGTTGAACTTGGTACAAGGAGTTAAGAATGGATCGATGCACATTTTTTCTGCATGCTGACCTCAAATTGAACCAGCACCATTTGTTGAAAAGACTATTTTTTTCCACTGCATGCTTTCAGCTACTTTATCGAAGACCAAGTGACCATAAGTGTTTTGGTTCATTTCTGGGTCTTCAAACCTATTCCATTTATACACTTGCCTGATATTGTACCAATACCATGCAGTTTTATCACTATTGCTCTCGAGTAGAGTTTAAAGTCTGGGATACTGAATCCCCCTGAAGCTCTTTTACTGTTGAGAATAGTTTTAGCTGTCCTTGGTTTTTTGTTATTCCAGATGAATTTGAGAATTGCTCTTTCTAGCTCTCTGAAGAACTGGGTTGGGATTCTTATGGGGATAGCATTGAATCTGTAGAATGCTTTTGGCACTCAGATACAATTCTAGGCATACAAATGCATTTAGAATATAATTAAAAAATAAGAGTAGATATTTTTGAATATACTGAAGTTTTCATCTAAGCTGTGTGTGAGACAATTGAGGAATATATAGATTAATTGATAATATTGAAGTTTATTTTTTAAAAACCCAATAATATAATAGGCATATTAATCTTTCCCATTTTATCATTTCCTAAAGATATCCTTTGCGAACCTATGAAACTTTCCTAAATTATCCTATGCAATCCTCAATTTTGTGTTACAAATGTTATATGAAAATCATCTCTTTTATCAGGAAATGTTACCACTTCATTTATCAATTATATCCTAAAAGTATTTGTATGACTATTATTTATGAGTTTTTTTTAAATATACCTTAATATTATCAAATATTCTTTGTCATCCTCAAATTTCACACACAGGATAGATGAGAATCCTCATTATATTCAAAAATATCAATACATATTTTTCAATTATATTTTAATGCATTTGTATGCCTACAATATTTCTGAGTGTTTTTCTGAATAAACCTACAATTTTACTATGTAAGCCTCAATTTTATCATACATATATTGTATAAATATATGTTATTTCAGGAAATATCTACACTTCATTTTTCATTTATATTATTAATGGATTTTTATGCCTAGATTTGTATCAGAGTGTTTTTCTGAATCATTTTTTTCATTTTATCAAAAACACTATGTAATCCTCAATTTTATCATACATATGTTGTATGAAAATATGCAGATTTTTTCTCACATCTGAGATCTCTTGTGAATTCTGGAGGCTCCCCACTATATGTTCCAATATTTCCTGTGTCCATTCTGTCTGCTATTGCTGCTCAGGACATCAGTCCAATACCCGTTCCATTATCTCATCATGTTTTCCCATTCTTCTGTCTTTCTCCTCTTTCACTATATACCTTCCCTCCCACATATTCCACATCACACACATGGGTCTTTCTTTCAGTCCTAGGTTGATTTAGGCATTGTCATTTGTGTATTTGGCTTGTTAAACTTCTTGAATCCTGTGGGTTGTGTAGGTTTTCTGTATTTCTTCGAGTAATAATACATATTACTGAGTACATTCCATGCATGTCCTTTTGGGTTGGAGTAAGTTCCCTAGGGATATTGTTTTCTAGTTACCTCCACGTGCCTTCAGCACTCATGATATCTTCAATCTTTATAGCTTACTGATAGTCCATGTTGTAAATGAACACTTTCTGTATCCATTCTTCCATTGTGGAACATCTGGCTTGTTCCCAGGTTCTACAATCATAAATGAGGTCATTATGACCATAAATTTAGTTGTTTTCCTGTTTTATGGTGGGCCAACTTGGGCATACATGCCCCAAATTGTATACATTTGTCTTCTGGTAGTACCGTTTCCCATAATCCACACATCAAATGAGGTACAAGAAGAAAGGAGGAGTGGCCCCTGGTTCTGGATAGACTCAGTGAAACAGTATTCGGCAAACCCAGAACGGGGAAGTGGGAACGGGTGGGTGGGAGGACAGGGGAAGAGAAGGGGACTTACCGGCCTTTCGGGGAGTCGGGGGCTAGAAAAGGGGAAATCATTTGAAATGTAAATAAATTATCTCGAATTAAAAAAATTAATAAAAAAATAAAAAAATAAATTACAATGAGAGTAAACAAGTATTTTTTTTAGTTTTATCATATTTAATTTGTACTCCCAAGCATATTAAAATTCCTCATAAACCTGCAAAACATATTCACTCATTTGAAATATTTCATGTACAGCATTATTAAATTTTAGAAAATGAGAAACGAGTGTACTCTTAAATTTTTCTTAATTATGTTTAAATTTGATAAAATTTATTATTTACAGCTCTTTGAAAAATTGATTCAAATAATATCACCTGATGTTTTGAATAAATGTAAATTGCACAAATGATCATGTGTCCAGTCATATAGTTTATTTTGTTTCTAGTCTTATCTTTCAAAACAACTCTGTGAAGAAGAAAATGACAATGGAGAAAAAGGATTTGTAAAATTGGTACTATTGAGCATGATAATTTTGAAAATCTGAAGTGGAAAATTGAGATTACTTTAGAAATTCGGTTATTAAGTAACAAGTTTTGCTGGGGGAAACAAATGAAGAAACAAATTAGAAATAATTTACTTAGGCTAAATAAAGCACGGGAAGAAAGTTTTTTGCTAATGACATTCTTGAATTCTCTACCTAACATTGAATAGTTTAAAACTATTTGGACTAATAAAATAATGAAAAATATAGCAAATATTCTCAAGGCGTATGTCCCAATTATTTCTGCTATTGCATATGGTGGGTTATTTTCAAAAATCTGATTTCAGTCAGGATCAAAACGTGAGGCAAGACATATGATAAGGCAAAACCTGTTCCAGACTAGTGATATTTTGAAGGAGAATATATTTTCAATGGATACTCACTAAATCTTAGATAGGGTTCCTTATATTGCTAGCTTTGCAAAGAATCTTTGGAACATATCTTCACTGATCTTCCATTTGCAGAAACAGGTACAGCTGGAAATTTGCCTTGGCATGCCTCCAAATTCCTCCTGCTAATGTGTATTTTGCTGCTTCCTAGACATCTATGATAGATAAGGTTATAACAGCTGATTATTTGCTAAGCTGACACTACTGACCTGGACTGATGGTATAAGTGTGAAGTTTTTGTCAGTGGCTCAGTGAAGCATCCTGTAAAAATAAAAATAAATAATAAACTTTTATCCACAAATCCAACACTTCACAGCATAATCATTGGAAAACATCAACCAAAAGAGGGATACCACACAAACCGCTCTACAAAGCAATAAATTAATCTTCTATTAACAAACCCAAAAGAAGAATATAATTACACAAACATAAAAATTTTATCAAAAATAACAGGAAGCAACAATCATTATTCCTTCATATCTCACAGCCGTAATGCACTCTATTCTCCAATAAAAGATATAGACTAATGGACTGAATATGTAAGCAGGACACAACATTTTGTAGCATTTAAGGACTGCGTCTCAGTGTCAAAGACTAACTCTACCACAGAGGTAAAGGTTGGTAAGCAATTTTCCAAACAAGTACTCCTCAGAATCATGATGGATTATGCATTCCAAGTAACAGTAAAATAGACTGGAAACCAAAAGTCATAAAAAAAAAAAAAAGATACGGAAGGCCACTTTGTAAACATCAAAGAAAAATTACAGCATGAAGAACTTTCAATTCTGAACATCTCTGCTAAAAATGCAAAGGCTCTATCATTAATGAAAGAAACTTTATTTGAGATCAAAGCATGCGTTGCACCTCAGGCAGTAATTGTGCCTGACATCAACAACTGACTCTCCTTAGTGGACAGGTCATGGAAACATAAAGTGTACAGAAGCTCAGTGAAAATAACAGCAGTTTTTTTTTTTGTTTGTTTGTTTTGTTTTTTTTGTTTTTGTAATTTTTTTTTTTTACCAAAGGGATTTAATAGATATCTATAGAACATTTCATCCTAAATAAAAGAATATAACATCTTCTCAGCACACCATGATACCGTCTCAAAAATATACAAAATAACTGGTCAAGAAACAGACCTCAACAGATATTAGTTGAGTGAAATAATTCCATGCATTCTATCAAATCACTATGGAATAAGGGTGATCTTCAATAGCAACAAAAAACAATTGAAAACAAACATGAACCTGTAAGTTAAACAATGCTCTACTTAATGAGACATTGTTCAAGAAGGAAATAAGGATAGAAATCAAAGACATTTGTGAATTTAATTAAAATAGACACTCAACATACCCAAAATTATGTGACACAAAGAATGCAGTGGTAAGACCAAAATTCATAGCTCTGAGTGCCTCCAAGAAGAAGCTGGAGAGAGCACATACTACCAGCTTATTCCAGAAAAATTTAAAACAGAAACTAATACATAAAAGAAGAGTAGAAGGATGGAAATCTTTCATCTCAGGGCTAAAGCCAACCAAATAGAAGGAGAAATAACTAGACAAGGATCCAGCAAAACCATGAGCAGATTCTTTGATTAAACCAGCAAGATAGAAAAACCTTGTGTATACAAACCCGAGGACATAAAGTAAGTATCCAAATTAACACAACAAGAAATGAAAAAGGATAAAGAACAATAGAAAATGAGGAAATCTAAAAATATTAAACAAAAAATCATCAGATCCTACTACAAATGCATATATCAATAAAAGTGGAAAATCTGGATGAAATGAACAATTTCATAGCCAGATATTAAATAGCAAATATAAATTGAGATCAGACAGACCTTCTGAACAGTCCCAAAGCCTCTAAAGAAACAGATGCGCTCATTGAAAGCCCCTGTACCAACTAAAAAGACAATAGCAGATGGTTTCTTTGCAGAATTCTATCAGATATTCAACATATACCTAATAACAATACTTGCAAAATATTCTACTAAATAGGAGACAGACCCTGCCCAACTTGCTGTATGAGCCAAAATTACATTGATACCAAAACCAAATATTCAACAAATATTCAACCAAATATTCAACAAATAAAAAAGTACTTAAGACCACTATCCCTTAAAATATCCATGCAAAAAAGCTTAATAAAATATTTGTAACCTGAATCAAGATTATATCAAACTGATCTTTCCTCCCTATCATGTAGACTTCATCCTTAATCCTTCAAATGCAGAGCTGTTTCAATATATGGAAATCCATCTATGTTATTTGATATACTAACAAAAACAAGGAAAATAATCATATGGTCTTTTCATTAGATAATGCAAAAACCTTAGAAAAAATCAGCATCCCTTCATTTTAAAAGGCTTGGAAATAACAGCAATTCAAGTCCTATATATAAATGAGGTAATTATAATATAAAGCAAACCAATAGCCAACATCAAGCTACATGGAGAGAAACTTGAAGCAATACCTCTAAAATAAGTGACTAGACAATGCTGCCCTTTCTCTTTCTCTGTGTTCTTACTCTATATATTACTAGAATTTCTAGTAAGAGCAAAAAAGAAAATAAATGAAAGTCACAGGGATATGAATTCAAAAGAATGAAGTAAAATTGTCATTATTAACGGATGACATGATATGTTACTTAAGGGAAACATGAAACTCCACCAGAAAATACCTATAGCTGATAAACAATTTAAGCAAAGTGGCTG
Organism: Apodemus sylvaticus; assembly: GCF_947179515.1. Lineage (NCBI taxonomy): Eukaryota > Metazoa > Chordata > Mammalia > Rodentia > Muridae > Apodemus > Apodemus sylvaticus. The sequence goes on from NW_026262998.1 coordinate 1,264,896, forward strand.
GTTACCAAAGTAACTCAAGCAAATCAGTATCCTTCCAACACTCAAAGGATAAACAGGATGAGAAAGTAATTAGGGAAATGACACACTTTGTGATGCCGCAAACTATATAAAGTATCTTGGTTTGACTCTAACCAAGCAAGTGAATGATCTGTATAGCAGGTACTTCATGGCTCTGAATATAGAAATCAAAGATGACCTTAGAATTTGGGAAAATTTCCCATTCTTGGATTGGAGACTATAAGGTCCATTTTTCCAAAAGCAGTCTACAGATTTAGTGCAATCCATATTAAAAATATCCCGTCAAAATTATTCAAAAATTAGTATATCATTTCTTCAATTCTTCTTTAATAACAATAATCCCAATATAGGTAAAACTAATTTCATAAGTAAAAGTAGTTCTAGGGGAATCAGTACCCTGGACCTCAGGCTGTACTACAAGCAATAGTGTTAAATACTGCATGGTAATAGTACAGTGACAGATCGGTAGATCAATCTAATAGAATTGATGAGCAATCAACGAATCCACACAACTATGATCGCTTGATCTTTGACAAAGAGTAAAATCCATGCAGTGAAAAAAAGATAGCGTTTCCAAAAAACTGCTGTTCAAGTGAAGGTCATCATCTTATCGCCTTTTAATCATCTTAATATGTTCATAGCAGCCCTATTTATAATAGCCAGAAGCTGGAAAGAACCGAGGTATACCTCAATGGAAAAATGGATGCAATAAATAAATAAACATAGTAAATGCAATATAGAGCAAACTAGTAGCCAACATTAAGCTACATGGAGAGAAACTTGAAGTAAATCCTCTAAAATAAGTGACTAGACGATGCGGCCCTCACACTATCTCTGTGTACTTACTCAATATACTACAGTAAGTTATAGTAAGTCTCAGGGAAATTTTTCCTTAACAGAACACCAATAGTTTATTCATTTAGATCAAGAATTTACAAATGAGACCACATAAAATTACAAAATTTCTATAAATAAAAGGACTTTGTCAGTGTGACAAAATGGCAACCAACTGATTAGGAATATTTCTTTATCAACCATATAACTGACAGAGCGGAATAGCCAATATATATGACCAAAGACAATCAAATAAACCAATTAAAAAATGGGGAACAGAGATGACCAAAGAATTTCACAGGAGCAATATAGAATGGCTGAGACGCAGCTAAAAATTGTTGAACAATCTTAATCATCAGGGAAATGTGAATCAAAATGACTCTGAGATTTTACCCCCACTATTCAAAATGGCTAAGATTAAAAACATAGGAGATAAGAGGTTCTGGCTAAGATGTGGAGAAAGAGGAGAACTTCCTCAATGCTAGTAGGTCGCAAAATGGTACAACCACTCTGAAAAATCAGTCTGGAGCTTCATCAAAAGTCTGGGTATGATACTACTGGAGAACCCTGAAAGACCACTCTTGAGCATATACCCAGAATATTCCACAGCATGTAATAAGGACACATGCACTGCTATGTTCTTAGCAGCCTTGTTTTTAATAGCTAGAAGCTGTAAAGATCTCAGATGACTTGAACTTACAAATGGATACAGAAAATGTGATATATATATACACAGTTGAATATTCCTCAGCCATTAAAAGAGGTGAATTCATTAAATTTTCCAGAAAATGAATAGAGCTGTAAAATATGATCCTGAGTGAGGCATCCCAATCTCCAAAGAACAGACATGGTATGCACTCACTGATAATTGGATATTAACCCAGAAGCTTGGGATTCCCAGGACACACTTCACATATAAATTAATCTCAAATTGAACGAATGGCAAAATATGGATACTCTGACATCTCTTAGAGATGAAACAAAATACCCAGAGAAGGAGATTTAGGGACAAATTGTGCACCACAGGCTGAAGGCAAGAGAAACATCCAGAGACTACCCAACTTAGTGATCCATCCCATATACAGTTAGAAAACACAAATAAAATTAATGATGCCCACAAGCACTTGCTGACTGGAGATGGATAGAGCCATCACCTGGAATGCTTTGCTAGTGCATGACAAATATAGTGTGGGATCATCTCAGCCAGCCAATGAACTGAGCACTGGGACCCATGTTGGTTTTCTAGAGAAAGGACCCAAAAAGATGAAAGGGTTTGCCTTACAATAGGAGGAACAATATGAGCCCCAGATACTCCCAGAACATACAATGTAAAAAAAATCTACAAATGAGTAGACATAGCTTCAGAGAAAAAGACAGCAGAGGATGGACTTGTTGAACATCAAAGGTAGGAGAGACATTTTGTCCTGGAAAGGTTAGATGGAGCAGTGTAGGGGAATACCAGGACAGGGAAGCTGGAGGTGGTTGATTGCACAAGTGGGGAGGGGAGAGGGTTGCACTACTTTAAGAGGTGGTTCCGAAAGAATAGGCAAAATCCTTTGAAATTTAAATAAATAATGTATCTAATAGAGGAAAAAAGAGAAAAATGAAAATGAACATAAACTTCTATTACAGGCTAAATTTAATCATCATGTAGTCAAGCACCCTTTATTTATAGAAATTACAAATTTTAAAATATAAAATATGTCTTGCTCTCATACACATGTTCAGTGCATTCCAATCATACTAATATGCCATCATCCATAACAAACACTTCTATTTTATTACATCTTCTTTATATCATTATTTGTTCCTTTTTTTCTTTTTTAAGTATTCTGTTATTGAAGGTTTAATTAATTTATTATTATTGTTTAAATGTCTGTTTACATGTACATGTTTGATAACATGTGGAAACAAGTAACAGTGATGTTTTAAATATTCTGAACAGCAGTGATGAAAATTGATTCACCCAGTGTATCTAAGTGCATTTTTATAAGTTGGGTAAGAACCTATATTGAGAAAGGGTACCTAAGCCTATGTAGGCATTGGTTTTTATTTTCTTTATTTTTGTAAAGACCATATTGGCCTACAGTTCATGGTGATCTCCTCAGTGCTAAAATTGCACGTATCACTTGGACATACTAATATTTGTCCTTTCTGTAACAACACTTATGATAAAAATCAATTCCTCACATGAGAATCTTATACATACTTTACTTAGATTTTTCAATCAACTTATCAGCTAAAAGTTTTGTAAAATCTAAGTGCCACAATATTGGAACTAAGCTTCTATCATAAAAATTTTCAGGAGCATGAAGTTCTGCAGTTGACTTCTCTTCTGGAGAGGTTAAAGGAGAGGGCCTTCATTATCTTCCTTATTCCCTATCTTTATGGTATAGTAGTTAACAGATGCTACAGATAAGTCACTCAGAGAAAATTAAAGAGAGTTTAAATTATTGGTTCAAGACCATGTTTCTTCTAGTGACAATTATGGTGCCTTGGAGTCTTCTGGTGAGCACACAGAGTTTCCATGGTCTAGGTTAACTCAGGACATATTACAAGAGTGCAGAGTGGCATAGCATGGTATGATGAATACCTCGGCATGACATGGTATGAAGAATACTCACTTTCCCTCTGACCCTGTGTGATGGTTCTTAGTGAGAGGCATAGAAATTGCTTGTCCAGACAATGTATTTATCATTGGAATGGATACACTGGCTTACTCATTGTGAACATGACATTAAACACATTTTGGAGAAACAAATCCCCAACAATGGAAGTTTATAGATTTAAATCCATGTAGTGGCTCTTTCTGGTTGTCAACTTGACTATATCTGGAATAACTACAGTCTAGAATTGGAAGGCTCACCTATGCTCCTTATTTGGAGGCTCAGAGATATAATTTTCTCACCTGGGTCTTGTTATAGAGATCTTGAAGCATAGTGGCTAAGAAAAGGAGGTCTCCGAGTTCAAGATCATTTGGGATTAAAGGCATAGATGCACATAACTTTAATCTGGGCCACACCCTCTGCTGGAGAACTACACATTAAATCTGGGCCACACCCTCTGATAGAGATGTACAGCCTTTAAACTTGTCTATATCCTCTGCTGGAGATATATAAGGCCATTGGAAGAAGGAAGATTTACTCTCTCTCACTCTTCCTTGCCTGCTTGCCTTGTGGGACTGACAAACTGCTAGATCCTTCTACTTTCATCCACAGCTGCTGCTGACCATTGTTGAAGAGTTGGACTATAAGCTGTAAGTCATCGACAAATTCCCTAACTATATAGAGACTGCCCATACGTCCTGTGACTCTAGAGAACCTAAACTTGAAAGCTTTTGAGTATGATAAACTGTATGACAACACCTGCAGTCTGGTACATACAGAGAAATCATACAGCTAGATTGGCTTTCTGTACAGTTTTAAGAACTTTTCTCTCAGTGTCCCAATCTTTATTTATATCTTGTCTTTTACTTTGTTTAGTGAGAGCTGTTATTTGAAACCATCAATTGAATTTTAAACTACACGTAATAAACTCAGATATTTTAGCCTGTAAATCATCATGTTGATTACTGGATTAATCATGGTGTGTGAATGGATGAGGGATATTTTATCATATTTAGATGGTTGGTGACTACACAATTACCAAAATTTAATAAAAAGTTAATAATCTGTGTTGGCAGAACTCGTATTTTTCTTATGTGGATCAGATGTGTTTATCCTTGCTGGATATCTCTACAATTCAGAGAATAGTGAAACTTGAACACTTCTCCAACAAGGTCTTGAGGCTAACTCAGAAGTAGAAAGAAAATAACACTAGATTTCTGCTACCATATTGATGGGTTAGCTTATCTTTCCATAAATTCACAGCTTTTGCTAGTTAACATATTTACATCCAGAACACAAACACACACATAGATACACACACCCCGAATACATAGACATTAAGCTCCAAAACAAGGACCACCCAGGGAGGATCCCATGTTTCCACATATTTAGCCAAGGATGACATTATGTGTTATCATTGTGAGATGGTACCCTTGGTTCTAAGAAGGCTGGAAGCCCCAAGTAGTAAAGATGAGGTACGGAGGAAGTATTAGGTGAGTAGGTAGATGTAAACACTCATAGAAATAGGAGAGGGGACATCGGATAGAGATAAATTTTATGGTTATTGCTGGATATATGCAAAATTTTGAAATGTAAATAGAGAAAGGAGATATTCAATGAAATAATGTGGAAGGGGAGAAAATTAACACATCACATTCTCATTGTATGAAAATAGAACTAACCCTGCTGCCAAGAGCCCTAGCTTTGAGTGTAAGAGGATTTCTATAACTGTGTATCGGTAGAGTCCTGAACAAATAGCACTTCAGAACCAAACAGTACAGGGTAGTCTTAGCAGGAAGGTAAAGACACTCTATGTGAGGTAAGTATTTCCCTATCTGAACACTCTACTTTTTTGAAGAACTCTTGCTATTTCCTGTGATGTCACCTCTGTTGTAACAATGTCAACTGTTCTTATGCATCACTGAGTCTCAACAGGTTCAACCTTATCAATGTTTTCAAGGCAGACGTCTCTACAAGAAGAGAGAGACAGGAACACAAGAAATATCAAGAAAGTGTAATACAACATGCAGGAGTCTACTGGTTTTCCATCTTGTCCAATGAAGAAAGCTCCCACAACAATCCTATCAAACCAATGGATTTCTATTCCTCTACTACCCTCCGATCTCCAAGGGCCTCCAGCTCTAGTATTGTCTCTTTGTCCCCAAAGGCCCAATACCCTTGTATTACCTGAATGTCTTCAAATGCCTACAGATTCACAACTGCCTCAATATCACCAAAGACCACAAATGGTTCCATTAATCGATGGCCAACAATTGTCTCCCAGATCGACAGTGAATCAAGGCGTTCAGATTTTAGCCTCTCCTTTCATTCAACTTTCAGGTCCTGAAGTCTGTCCAAGAACACATGTACCCACAAAGATTTCTTTAAGACCTTGGAGAGGGCGGACCAGGTATAGCACAGAACATAAGAATAACCTGGAGAAATTCTTCTTGGAAATTTCCAAGTATCCTTATATTGAACAACGTAAGGAACTGGCAGAAAGCATTTTTGTGACAGAATATCAGATCCGGATATGTTTTAAGAACCGGAGGTGTAGATAGTTTGCGAAACATCCCAATGAGCGGAGGTCAACACCTGGGAACCCAAGTGGAAGAGCTCAAACTCACTTCCTCAGCAATGAAGTTCATGCCCCCGTGAATGCTGTGGCCACTCATTATGCTATGTCCCTAAGCTTAGCTGATGTAAGTTCCCTTCTGCAACATGGTGCCTCCAATATTTTCATTTCCATTTGACATTCTTATGGCAGTGGAACATTCTGGATGTGGTGATGGCTGCCAATAACCAGACAAGAGCAACCACAGCCCATTTCCATTAACCAAACCCATGGACTCAGTTCAGAGTGATGCTGTTGAAGAGACATCTTAATCACATTAAGAGATACGATATAGCAATAGCCAAAGCTTTCCAACTCTACCACCTTCTAAGATCGAAGTAAAAATAAAGATCACTCAAAAGAATCAGATTTTTAGAGCTGCATAGACTAATATATTTTTATTACCGGATTAGTTCTGTGTTCAAGATCTATAAATATTTGACCTTACTCTAGAAACTGTGCAGTTATCAAATATGTTTTTACTGCATTTGTCCAAACCCACTTATAATGAAGATATTTCTGGAAATCCTTCTGTCTGCCTTGTTTCGTTTATATTTTACTTTAGTTAATTTTGTATTTTTAAATACATGAGCAATTATGATACTAGAATGAGGGCACTGAAATTCATCAATTGAATATTTGAATTATAATGCATAGACTTTGATCTTTACCCAATCCCGCATTGTGCCTTATAATCCTTGACAATATTCCTTCATTCATGTCTTCTCTATCCAATTCTAAACACAGTTTCAGTCTCTCTGTCTCTCTTTGAATGTCTCGCTTCTGTCTCTCTCTGTCTCTCTATGCCTCTGTCTATCTGTCTCTCTCCCGCTCTCTGTCTCCTTTCTCTTTGTCATTCTCACTCTCTCTCTGTCTCTCTCTCCCTTTCTCTCTACCTCTCTCTCTGCTCTCAATATCTTTTTTATACTATTCTCCATTTTGCCTTGTAATATACATTTTTATGAATGTACATGCTCCCATAATCTGACATTTTGTGTTCCATGTTAGGAAAAATAACTTATTCTTTTGCACACTTCTATGTTTCGTAGAGTTTTGAATTATCTGAGACCCATTTTAATAAGCACCACATGTGGTGTACATGGTCGTAATGAGTGAGCTTTGGAATGTCTTGGCAATTTTTCAAGCTTTCCTTTATCAGAGCCTTGTTCCTAGAAAATATGCAATATCTGCTTCTTTGGGAATAGTTAGCCAGGTTTATAGAAAACAGAATAAGAAATGTTGTTCACTGTGGGCCAAGACCTGAATTATATGCTACTGATCACATAATAGAAAAGACTTCATCCCCCATCCCACTGAGAGAGCACAGGCAAACAGAATAATATCCACCAGATATTCTTCAGTGGAATTCTTTCTGGAAAAAATTTTAGAACTGCCATAAAATTCAAGGACATAGAATCTGTAATAATATAAGGCTTGTTGACAGGAACTTTTAGTATAACTCCAATGGGTGGAGAAGACAGAGTAAAGTACATCTGCTGGACCACCTCTCTGGATATGTATGGAATATTTGAGGGGCTTTTGAAAGTGCCTTTTAAGATAACAAATCAGGACTTTTTAAAACATTAGCACCCATAAAATATGGTAGATACTTCGTTTATTCCATACAGGAAATCACCTGTTCTATGTGAATTAACAGAGACACAGAAAGGACTACTAATAAAGACATTAAAAACTAGATTAAAATAGCACTAGGTCCCAAAACACATTTTGCCTCTTAGTACCTGTTAATAGCCTTATACTGCCCATACGTTACTCACTTGGAATCTTCTGTATAGTTGTTCTTGCACTAGTAAATCTTATCAGATGGATAGATTAAACTTGCTTCTTATTATTATTCTGTTTGCCTGGGCTCTCTCAGTGGGATGGGGGATGAAGTCTTTTCTATTATGTGATCAGTAGCATATAATTCAGGTCTTGGCCCACAGTGAACAACATTTCTTATTCTGTTTTCTATAAACCTGGGTAACTATTCCCAAAGAAGCAGTGCCATCCTCAGTATTCAATATTTTAAAATCAGTATTTCACAGACAAAAGTGTCTTCAGTAGACCATGGGGACTAAAGCATATCTATTCTCTGCAACATAGCTAAATATTCAAAGGCTTTAAATTATTTTATCAGTCATACCAAAGGACCAATTTCAGGATTGCCAAACCAGTAACTTCACATGATACAGCCTGTCCAATACTTGTAGAAGATGAATGGGGATATAGGCATGTAGAGTAATTGAGTGGTAGAGTATTTCCCTAGTATGCGCAATTCCTCAGAAACAGATTGAGATCTAGGGGCATTCAGGGAGGTAAAGTAAGCTCAACTACATATGATTCAGACTACAACAATAGGAATATCCCTACAAATAAATTTAAGTTACATAAGTTCCAGCCACCTCATCAAGTCCTCCATGCTTTCCAACTTTCCTTGTGTATTATTATTAGGAGAAACCATCAACATTCCACCATCAATCTTGGTTGGAATGATCAATAAACAATCAATAAAGCACACACACACACACACACACACACACACACATATATGTATATGTATATGTATGTGTATGTGTATGTGCATGTGCATGTGCATGTGTATGTGTATGTGTATGTGTATGTGTATGTGTATGTGTATGTGTATGTGTATGAGTATGTGTATGTGTATGTGTATGTATATGTATGTGTGTATGTATATATTAAAAGTTTGTATCAATTATATTATCAATGCATGCATATTTAGAGATATACATGTGCAGAAATATACAGTCAGAGAGAGATAAAGAAGTGAGCAAAGGCAAAATACAGTGAGAATAATGCAAATTTAAATACAGATATTTTTTGAAAATCATAAAAACATATAACTTATGAAACTCCTTTACAAAATAATTAAAATAATTTGATTGTCAGTAAGTATTGATATTTGCTGCCAGGTCTAAAATCAGACCTGCTTCTCAGACCCACTAGTTGAAGTGAAGAAAATTCCTATAGTCAAAGTTCTTTATGTGTGTTTATGTGTGTGTGCCTCTGTGTGTGTCTGTTTGTGTGTGTGTTTTTGCATCTTTGTGTGTGTTTATATGCAAGATCCTTCATAAATCTACCATATGTATTTCCAAATAATCATCCCTGTATCCCTGGGATTAAGACAATTTGATCTCATTGAATGATCATTTTGGTGAGTTCTTGGATTCAGTTGGCAAGAATTAAATTGAGTAGTTTTGCATCAACATTTATAAGGGAAATTGGTGTGAAGCTGCATCTCTTAATAGGTAGGATGATATACCCAGAGCTTTGAGTGAATACTTATTTTGTGACTCAGGTATATAGCATGGATCCTATGATTTTACAAGTGGGTAGAAGATGACTATAAATAGCACCAAGTTTAGAATATTTGATTACTCTATGATCTTAAGTCATCTAATGTTTATTGCTGTCTCTAACTCTGAAACAGAAAGGGACATATAAATTTACCTTACACAGTAGATGAGATATGATTATAAAACACATCTAGGGTATATCATATAAAGTTCGTCTCCATTTCCATCATTTTACTGGGAAGACTAATTCTGGATATGACATATTCAACTGTGTTTCATCAATATAATGTCTGATGAATTAGTACATACCACCTGATTGTTAGCCTTTATCTACTCTCATGTATCCCGTGTGTCAACAGTATCATATATTGCCTTGCAAATCATATAATAGTACAGAGTGTAAAATAAATGTCTCTCCATTTTACTTTTAGAAAGCTAAGAATTTCCCATCTTGTAAGGACTATCTACTTCACCCTCAAGAATCATTCCTTGGGTTGCCAAATCTCTGTGCCTCCCCTACATTCTCTGGCATACCAGAAAAAGAAGGACATAAAAAGTTATGTATGGAACAAGGGAGAAAGAGAAAGAGAGAGAGAGGGAGAGAGAGGGGGGAGAGAGAGGGAGTAGTTTGCAAAAATGCAAATGTTCCGTGTCTGTGACATTATGTCAAAAGAAGGAAAATGGTTATTTGCAATTTCAGGTGTCTACTGGAAATGAAAGAAAACAGGAGATGTCTGCTTCCTCTCTGGATCCTATGAGAGATATCCTTTGTTCTTGTTAGGATATCTCGATCTCTTTTAGATATCAAGTTCTCTTCTCTTTCTATCTATTGTCTGTCCTTGGTGCACCATATGTGTCCATATATCTGTCATTTTATGTTTGTTCTTAATGTATAAATGATTAATTGTTATGTGTTTCATGATTTAAAAAATGCTTAAAACTTTATGAACTGGCTGTCCGCGGTTTGATTTCGTTATCTTGTTTAAATGGCAGTTTCAATTAGCTTAAGATAAACTGTTAAGATACCCTACACTATGCCTGGGATTCAAGTACAACTAGAGAAATCCTACTAGGGGCTAGCTATCTACACAACCAACTCTTAAAGAGGCCAAAACTTTTTCAACATCTTTAGTAAGAGAGCTGATAACTTTTTTTTTCCCAAGAAGAACCTCTGTGATTGTGAATATTGGTTTCAACCATGTGCTTTCCACTTAAAATTACAGTTAAAAAATGTAAGAAACTTTTGTCTGGTTTAAATACGTATATTTTTATCACAACTGCACGTTTGTTCCTGACTAGTTTTTAAGATATAAATATGTTCTGCATGTCTCAGTTACAGAGTATTGATTTATAAGTTTTGATATGATTAAAAATTTATAGCATTGGTCACAGAAATTATCTTAAAATTGGTAACTCAGGGTTGGAGTTATTCTAAAAAACAGCTGACATGAGCCAACCCAGAACAGGTCTCTGAAGATAATTCTAAATTGAGATAATATTTTATGTAATTCTTATCGTAGAAACGGTACTTATAACAGATAGAATTTAAAACAATGTCTCTTAACTGATGCATTGAAAGCTGCACTGTCATGCATTTTTAAGTCAGAAATGGCAGTCAAACTTTGCATGTAAAAGCAATGCTCTTGATATTAATTTTAAAGAGAATAGCTTGTTTAAAACAGATTTATTCTTCAAAATAATGTGCATGCTCTAATATTACAAAAAGACATTTAAAAATATTTACATTGCCAATGTTCTATTAGTTGCAGTTTACAATTCTATCACAAGCTCAAGGTTTTAACTCATCCATATTTGTTATTTTAAAATATCAGACAAGTGGATCCATTATATCCTAAAAATACTGTGCCACAGGAAACTCAAATAAAAAAGATAGTTTATTTAATTCAAATGATTTTAAAAGCTTTGAGATTTTGTTAATTTGTTAAGACCTCACCTCAAGCTTGCCAAAAGAGAACATAAACCTCTATGTCGTAGTCTCAAGGGGAATGCAAATCCTAATCCCATTGACAATTAACAGATGTGGGATAATTTACTTTACAAAAAAGACAATGATTGGCTGTTTCACAACAGTCCTTTGGTTAAGGGACCATTAATGTAAATTCGTATTTCTTTACCTCCATTTAAGATTTGAGCAACCTATTATGGCTCTGTTGCTATGTTAATATAAAATTATGAGATAATATCAGAAAAAAAGTTTAACAAAAAACAATATTTATTCCTTAGTCCAAAGAGCCATTACATTGGTTTTTGAAGAATACTAATAGTTGGTCTTTTGCATAGAAAACTTTTTAGGCAAAATTGATAATCATTATTTCGAACACAAATTTTAAAATTTTGCCTCTCTCTATGTTTTTGTTAATGTATGAATACAGCCAATAAATATTGCATTTACTATATTTATAAAGAGCTCCTCTATGAGAGAGAAATATAAACATTTAGATTGCATGTTTATTATCTTTAATATTTCTCTTGATTCACAAATAATTAAATTATAGGCTATAGCCACTGATTATTAAAACAATAAATAATCAAGGTTTTAATTTGTAGACTTATAATTAAAATAAATATCTCATGACTTACAATTGCTTAAAATTATATTTTATATATATTGCTAATTTTCAAATTTTATACGAATATGAATTGTAGTTTAATTTTAGAAAAAATATGCTCTCTCTTGCTGTTAAGACATTTATAACTCATCCTACATTTTCCAGATTCATTAATGAAAACAATGCCACAACAGATTTACATTTTAGTCAAATTATAGACTTTACAAAAAAGTTTAATTCTTTATATCATCAAAGTAATAATAGCTTTAAACAATAATTTAATATGTAGAGAAATGTACAACTCAAAATATAAAGAGTTGTCCTCAGTTTCCAAAAGTTCTACATATACTATACAATAGTGTTAATCCTGAAGGATTCATCCTAATCAAGATAAATAGATCTAATTCTATATTTGTGATTTAAAAAAATTATTAAAAATATACATATGACTATTTATAGGTTTTCAATCTTTCTAATTATAAGTGTGATAATAGAAGAAACACCTATGTTGTTTTTCTATACTAGATTTTTCAATAATTTTAATACAAATATTATAACTGACTTTTACAGTGAATCATTTGAGATATTTTGTTAACAATATAATATTAGGCATATTAATGAGATTCCTTATAATCCTCAAGGACAGGATATTGTGGAACAGGCACATAGAACTTTAAAACAATATTTTTATAAACAAACGAGAGGAGAATCATATCTCCATACAACACCAGTTTTTTAGAATTTCAAATCCAAGTAACTCTGAGTGTGTGTAGAGGACATGTTTGTGTTTTTTCTACAGTATGCTGAAGGAGCGTGCTATCAGTCAGAGTGGTTAATGAGATATGCAGATCATTAAAAATGGTCTCGGTCCTTGACACTTTTAGACAACTTCTGCTAATGCTGACGTTACAGATATTTGTAGACTCAACATCCCCCTGCAGAATTTTTATGTCTTCTGAACATTTCAGAAGAAACATGTGTTCCCTTGGTAATCGGCCTTCCACTGACTACCACCGTGGTGGCTCCTTGAGTGGCAGGTGGAAGATTAGAACATTCCATTGTAATCATCATTAAATTAGCTAAACAATTTTAAGTAGCTATAGACTTCTATAGAACCTCTGGCCTCCCTGAAAGGCAAATAGCTCCACGTTCCCAAGTTACAGAAACTAATGTAACATAAAACAAAACTTGCACTGCTATCTCCACTAAACCTTTAAATTACCATAGATGGATATACCAAGGAATTCGATCACACACACATACACACACACAGAGTCACACACACACACACTAACAAACGCACACACACTCATGCACGCGCGGACACACAAAAACACATACAAACTAACAAAACACAAACAAAAATAAAAACCAAAAAACAAATGTACACAGTATGTTTGAAAAAATCCAGCATTTCAAAGGAAACTGAATAGATAACCAAAAAAAAAAAAAAAAAAACAAAGGAAAGACTATGCTTAAAAAAGCAAGAAACTGCTGAATAGTAATTTTCAACACATCCACAGGGAGATAAACATAGAAACAAGGACAATACAAATAACAGAAGTAAAAATCACTATTCTTTAATATTCATTAAACTCAATGCACACAATTCCCCCAATAGAAAGACATAGTTTAATAGACTGGATATGTGAACAGGACCCAGTCTTTTGCTGTATAAAGGAAACTCATCTCAGTGTCAAAGACAAACAATACTTCAGAGTAAAAGACTGGAAATTTTTTCCAAGCAAATGTTCCCAGTTAATGAGCTGGATTTGCCATTATAATAAAAATGACTTTCAACATAAAGTTTTCAAAAAGACACAGAAGGACGCTTCATGCTCAGCAAAGGAAATAGCCACCAAGAAGAACTTTCAATTATGAATATTTGTGCTCCAAATACAAGGTCACCTGCATTCATAAGAGAAATTTTACTAAGGCTTAAAGCACACTTCACATCCCACAATAATTGAGGGTGACTCCAACACACCTTGCTCTTCAATGGACAGATCAGGAAAACACAAAATAAGTAGAGGCAGAGAGAAAGTACCAAGTTTTAGACAAAATGGATCAAATAGATCAAAAGAATATACTTTTTCAGCACCTCATGTTACTGTCTAAAAAAGATGACCATATCATTATCCACAAAACAGACCTCATCAGATATTTGAAAATCCAAATAATCCCATGCTTCCTGTCAGATCACTATGGATAAAAGGTTGTATTCAATAGAAACAATAACAACAAAAAGCCTACATACACATGCAAGCTGAACAATGCTCTACACAACGATATATTGGTCGAAGTTAGAAATATAGAAATAAAACAAATAATTTGTTAATAAAGAAGCAAATTAAATTTTTAGAATTTAATGAAAAAGATGGCAGAGCATTCACAAATTTATGGAATACTATGAAAGCTGTCCTAAGAGGAATATCCATAGTTCTGTGTGCCTCCAAAAGAAGCTGGAGGAAACACATACTAGCAACTTAACAGAACACCTGGAAGCTTTAAAATAGAAAGAAGCTAATACACCAAAGAGGAATAGAATGCAGGAAATCATTGACTCACTGCTGAAATCAAATAAGTAAAAGCAAAACAAAACAAAACAAACAAACAAACAAACAAAAAACCTCTACAAAGAATCAAGATATCATTGCATTTATCAATTTTGTTATTCTGCTTACTGTAAGAGTCACATTTGTTTCTTTTAAATTCTTCTATTCAGGCATATACATTTTATAGAGCCCAGAATGAGCTCTATGTAAATGTCACAAAATAGGATTGATCACAAACTAATTTTTATAAAGAGAAAACAACACAGCAGTCATCTAATTCTTGCAAACCAACATAAAATATCTCTTAATTTGCATAACCTCCTAATTCAGATCATTACACATTTACCAACATATTTTGGAAATCACAAGAGTGGCCAAGAATTAGGAGTCATTAGTTATCCCAATGTGACCTCTATAAACATATACAACCCCGTGTTGAAACACTACATAGAAATAAGACTGTCTGTGAAACCTCAGCTGTCACAGTGTGACTATCAATAATTGATTATTATGCACTGTCTATTAAATGGTAGCCAACACTCTGTGTTCAATTGCCATTGACCATCTGGCAGTCACATGCATTGTTACCATTATAATCATTGGTATATTAAAATTTGTAAACAGTGACAATCATTCAAAAGATGAGCTCTCAGCCATAATCACATTGTGGACATCAGAATGTGACAATATTTCAGTGAGCATGCCACAGTGACCACAAAAGTCAGTTTTCAGACCATATTATACCACAGAAAATGACCACCACACAAGGACCCCCACACTGTGTCCACTACACAGTGACTTATCAAAAAGTGTCCATCATTCAGTGGATATCAATACAATCCACTCCAGAACACACACAAACACACACACAGAGACACAAACAGATATGTGTGTATATATATATATATATATATATATATATATATATATATATATATATATATATATATATTAAACACTAGTCATCAATTAAAAGAAGATAATCTCAGAAATTTCTCATTGAGATATTGAAATATACAACTTATCTTCTGGGTTTCTATTTCATATCTCTCTCTCACAAACACTCACAGATACAGAAATGTTTCTGACTTTCTTGAACATTTTCAATTATTAATTTGTTTGAAATATATCCACAAGATTTCCAATGATCTTTCAATATCATGAATTTAAAATAAGATCTTTAGCAGGCAATGGTGGTGCACACCTGTAATCCAAGCACCCTAGGAGACACAGGCATGAGATTTCTGAGTTTGAGGCCAGCCTGGTCCACAGAGTGAGTTCCAGAACAACCAGGGCAATACAGACAAACCCTATCTCCAAGAAAAGTAACAAATAAGCAACAAACAAAAAGTAAGATCTTTTGCCTAATTTATCTTGAGTTATCATGAAGGTAAATTATATTCTATGGTTAACAGCCTGGGAAACCACAACTCATTAAGACTGGCAAGATTGTAGAGAGCATTAGATTGAAAACTTTTCTGTGAAATTTTGCTTTTTGTATTAACCATTGTTAATGCACACTTGAACTTTTGAAATCAGTTCCAAATTTCTCTATGTATAGTAGAATGACTATTGAATTCACAAACATCAATAAGATCTGCTCTAAATTTTTTATGTATTTTGAAATGGAAATAATTGGTAGGAGAGTATTGAGTTGTGGAAATCACATAGTTTGCTGGATGACAGCATTCTTATATTTACAGTGAGAGCATGAATTTAAATCAGTGTTGTCCAGGGCATCTAAAACTACACTGAAACTTGTTAAGACATTTGAACATAATTACACACACACCACACACACACACACACACACACACACACACACACACACACACACACACACACACACATATATATATATATATATATATATATATATATATATATATATATATATATATATATATATATATATATATATGTACATATATATATATGTATATGTATATGTATGTGTATGTGTATGTGTATGTGTATATATATGCATTATATAATGTGTGAATATACATATATATATTGCATATGAATCTAAATATATATTGAAATTCATAACCATAAATTAAACATATTTAAATATAAGAAAAAATAAATAATTATAAAAGTTTAAATGATATTATTAGGAAGAGGTGATAAATCATCTAAAGGATCTCAGGAGAATGTCACATTAATCTGATTTAAATATATTGAATATTTGTATGAGAGTTAATGATTTTAAATTTTACAATTTGTTATTTCTAAAAAAATATGTTTGACAACATAAATTGATTAAAGTTTTCTTAACTAATAGAGAAGGTTATGGCTAATTTCTTATAATCACTAAAAATAATAAAAATTTAAACCTACTTATATGCAGAATTTTTCCTTATGCTTTTTCTTCATTAAATACTAAGTAAGTCTTATTAAAATTTCAGAAATTTTGAAAATAAAAATTTAAAATAAACCTGTAAGGCAAACATTGCATTTTCTTCTACGACACATACAGTTTTCAATATGTCTGAATTTTCTCACATAAAATAAAAAAAAAGCTTACCTTAGAAAACTCATTTCTAATCTATAAACATTAAAATCATAGAAGATATTTTCAAAAATTTAAAAAGTAGTATATAAAATAATTATATTAGGTTGAACAATATTCAATTTTATAACTTAAAAATGTTAAAAACTAGATTATTATTATAAAGGTTTTTTTGTGTTAAGCTCCTTTCAATTCTCCCAAAATCTAGTAATAATGGTAAAGAAATTGGACCTGTTTAAAAATGTTTATATAATGTTTATATATATATATATATATATTATGGTTCACTGCTCCACTCACAAACCCTTCACTCATCGATCAGCAATGTAAATCAATAGATTCAGAATAATAAACAAGAATCATCTGTGGTAGCACAACCTAGAAGATACTGCCAGGACTCAGCCTCAGTACAGGTTAGCATGAGGAATTAACAAGAGCACCTATAGATAATCTCAGCTGAGCTTCTATCGGCAAAGTGAAAATTAGTGAAGATATGAGACTCGTAATGTTTGCACAGTTTTCTCTATAAGCAATGCTATCTAAGGTTTAGTGAGTAAACCTTCAAGTGCTTTGATTCTCCCTACAAATATCAAGTGTACTCCACAGGTTTTCATCAACACAGGTCTTTCCTAAGCATGTGAACATGACCATTATGACATTGCTGCCAAGCACCCATCATATGCTGAAACAGAAACAATTTGACACATCTCCAGAAATATTATTAATGTATTTCTGGTTATGGTATCCATACAAATGCATGTCAACTGTTCATTGTAAAGTGGAACAATTATAAGCCAAGAATCCTCTCTTACATTCTTCCTTTAATCTAATATCACTTCACCTCTCTATCATCACGTGCTAACATCACTTCTCTGTAACTTTATGTGTTTGTTCCAGCAAAACACCTTCTAGTCCAACTGATTTTCTAAAGAACCTTTAAAATACAACTGCACGTTTATAAAATATGGATACTCTATAGTACAAGTTTGTGTGTTCCTATTAAATATCCTATTTTTCTTCTTCACATATTTCTAACTGAAAGATGAGACTAGCATCCAAATATACACTAGGACTGGACACGTGATCAGATCTACAAAATTATAACATATATTGAAAACATCCAATGAGATTATATAGCTTAATTTTTCAAATTGCTGTACATAATATATTTTATCCAAATTTTTTATAGAATTAAGAAAAATTGAAGTGTATAATCCATTGAAAATTTGTACCTCAACAAAAGTTGCACCTGAATCTTCCAAAACACTGAATTGATTTCTAGATTTTGCATTTTAAATTATTTAAATCAAATTAAAAATGCTAGTGAGTAAAATTAATTTGATAAAATTAATATTTGATTCCCATATCACAATGAAAATGTAATTTAATAAATATTGCAAATGTGTAAAAAACCGAACATTATGAAACTGCTGAAAACAGTGATTCAAGGTTTTCATGCACTTCCATTTATTTATAAGTCCGTTATAAACAAACCAGACCAATATCCATAGTGCTACCACATAAACCTGGGGTAGCACATTGGTGGTGACACAAAGTGCTTTTGAGAAGCAGAAGCTAAATAGGCTACAGCTGGTAATAGAGTTGCTTTGTTTCTTTCCATTCCCATTCTGGTCATGGATCACTGTATGGATGCATATACTCTGCCATTAGGACAATTTTTAGAAATTCTCTCTTTATTTGTCCATTTTTCATTGACAGTGATGATTTACCATTCTATATGTTTGATTGTTTCTATTTAATGTTTCACAAAGTCAATGATGTAATTTGTTTGCAACCTTGTACATTACGATAAAACATACCTGTAGCAAATGAGGATTAATATGATGAAACTGATGACATAATATACCAATCTAAATATATTATAACTAAGCATTTTAAATTAATTTTATATCCATTTTCCTTTTTTAAATTTTCTTTATTCTTTGTTTACATTTCAAATGATTTCCCCTTTCCAGTTCCCTCCTCCTGATAAGTCCCATAATCCCCATTCCCTTGACCCATTCCCCAGTCACCCACTCACATTTTTCTTTCCTGTGTAATGGTATTCCCCTAATATGCTGCATCAAACATTTCCAAGACCAGTACCTTCTCTTTCCTTCTTTTTGGGATACATTTGATATGTTAATTGTGTCTTTAGTATTCAGAGCTTCTGGGTTAATTGCCACTTATCAGTGATTACATTCCATGTGTATTCTTTTGTGATTGGGTTACTCAATTAGAATGATATTTCCATTTCCAACCTTTTGATAAAATAAATTCATGAATTCATTATATTTAATTGCTGAGAAGTACTCAATTGTGTAAATATACCACATTTTCTTTACACATTCTTCTATTGAGGGACTTTTGGGTTCTTTCCAGTTTCTGGCAATTTCTACTAGAAGTAGAAACATGCTAATTTGCTTGGTGATTGCTATATTCTAAATCAAAATTCAGATATAAATAGTGAAGAGATATGAGAGTGGAACGCAAGTATGGTACTTTTTTTTTCATTAGGAATATGAAATGATACAGCATTATATAACCATGAAAATATCTTTTTATTTAGTTTAACTATTTTTCCTAGATATACAAGTATCTTTTTTTTTTTAATTTAGAAAGTAGGTCAGCATAGGAAGTGTTTGTGACTTTGTAAAGAGAAAAAAAAAACTTTTGAAGTGTTTCAAAATGTCTCTTTATGATTCACACTGCATAATTCATGCTGTGTAAAAAAGAGTTGTGATATACACTTGTATTTTTATTTATATGGAAGATGAGATATTGTGTTATTTTACTTTCAAATTTCTAGAAACAATTCCTTAATATAAGTTGAAAAATAATACTGATACTTTAGTGTACAAACCTGGCACAAACATAAATTTCATTTGGTATAACAAATCAAAGTGAATGTTTCAAGATTACACTAAGATTATCCTTCTGTTGGTCATTTAATTTGGTCTATGTAAAAGGTCCTTTCTCTATTTTTCTCTTATTAAATTAATGCCATTAATGTTATTGCTCCAAATGTATTTTCAATATAATGGTTCCCAATATTTTATGGAAGTTTTGTGTTTAAGAGTTTTTATTTTGTTTGTTTTTAATTTTTTTTTTAGCATTTTACTTTAATTGCCTGTTGTATATTAAGAAGAGAAAAAAGTGTTTTGAATAGTATTTATGAATGATAATGATAGGTAAAATAACATTATAGCAATTCATATGAAAAAATACTCTTATTTTATATTTTAAAATGGAAAAAATTTACACAAGTCTTTTCTCCTTTCTCAGGATTTGTTTCCTATGCAATATGCTTTAATTGGTTATATACACTCGAGCAGGAAATATTTATTTATTATTTGGAAAGCCCTTTATATCCCTGAACACAGAAGTATGATATGGAATTTATGTTGAAAATATTTCGTGTTTCTCATGACTGTACTTGTATGTGTGCATGTAACACTTAAAATACTCAAAGATATAAACATATCTATTGAAATTGTAATGTTGAATCTTCTGTAATAGTAAAACCTGAAATAAATGATTGCTTGCTAAATCATAAATATATCTGTGTTGAATTTGAATGGTAATTTCAAAAAATGTTTAATTATAACTCTATTACAACAGATAAGAAATAGTTTGGCCTCTTTTAATACACTGTGATATAAAATACATAAATCAAAACTGAATAATTATTTGAATTGTCTTATTTTCAATTTCCGAGATTTATAAATTGACACAGTAAGGAATGTAAATGATTATACAAATTAAGACCATATCACTCCATTTATGAGATTAAAGTCATGTCATATAGCATATATCATGGATTTTGAAAACCAAAGTTCAGAATAAACATTTCAGTTTTACTAAAATAGCAATGTATAAGACTCATGTAGAAAAATACTTTAATTTTTGGATTTCAGTTACATGTGATAAAAGTATGTAAATCATTACCATTTTACCATGCACAATACTAGATTTAATATAAATGACAGGCAGTGTTTGGTGGCACATGCCTTTTTCCCAGCTATTGGGAGGCAGAGGCAGGAGGATTTCTGAGTTCAAGGCAAGTCTGGTCTGCACAATGTTTTCCAGGACAGCAAGGGCTACACAGAGAAAACCTGTCTCCCATACACAAACAAATACACAAACTGACAAGAAAACAAAGAGAGAGAGAGAGAGAGAGAGAGAGAGAGAGAGAGAGAGAGAGAGAGAGAGAGAGAGAGAGAAAACAGATAATTGACACCACGATAAATTTTGTCTTTCCAGAAAGAAGTTGCTTATATATTAGATATAATAAAACAAAGCAAGTATTGAGGGAATTTTGTCCTAAATATTTCTTTATGATTTTAGGTGAAGATTGTTGAAATGACATAAAAAAAGAAACAAACATACAAAAACTCAAATACTGAAATTGCACCAGAGTAATTTGGTCTTTCCAGAAAGAACTTGCTTATATATTGGATATAATAAAACAAAACAATATTGAAGGAAGTCTGTGCTAAATATTTCTCGATGATTTTAGGGAAAGATAGTTAAATTGACATACAAACAAACAAAAAGTCAAACATCAAAGTAACACCAGAGAAATATTTTCTTTCCAGCAAAAACATGCTTATTCCTATAATACAATAAAACAAAACAAATATTGATGGAAGTCTGTCCTAAATATTTATTATTTTTTGTGAAGGTTGTTAAAAGGATTAAAAATGTAAAGAAAAATGAATGGAAGTGCTTATAGATAGTCAAATAAATACTAATAACAAAAGAAATCCTTAGACAGCACATGGCTAATGAGTGCCTTTAAAACTTTTGCAGTGAGAACTCATCATAATTATTGCATGTTTTCCTTGCATACATAAGAAATTAGAAGGATTTATAATTAGTTAATATATAAGTATCATTAATGGAAAATTGGAATGTGATATGTATGAGGAGGCAAGTTCATTGTAAAAGATTTTAAAACAAGAAACTGACAAATACACCCCTGTTGAGTTACGGCGAGAAATTTGACATTATCTACAGCAAAGTGAGATTAAATTATATATGATAAAAACATGATACCTCAAATTGAATAAAATAGAAAATGGAGAAGTCGTAAACTCATAGGCAAAGGGGAAACTTTCTTTAATAGAACAGTTTTGATTCAGGTAGGATGAGCATCATATAAATGGGAGGAAAATAACCTGAAATGCTTTTATAAAGCTAGTTATCATGTCCATAGTACACAGAAAACATATATCGATTTTCAAATATGTTTACTAAATCTACATCTAATAGTGGGCTAATATCAAAAATCTTTACAAATTGGAAGGAATTAAACTCTCAGAAACAAATTTATCCAAATAAAAACTTGGGTTAAAAATGTAAAGAGAGTTCTCAATAGAGGACAAAGAAATGTCCAGGAAACATGTACATAAATATAAAATATCTAATCTCCAAGAAAATATATAAGAAATGTACAATATGTGTACTCTTCATTTTTTAATTATATAAAAACTTTGATAAAATATTTTAATTACAGATGTTTGAGAAATTAATAAAAATAATATCATTGGTGTTTTTAATAAATACAAGTGATTTGCACACCTGAATAGGTGTCTAGTCCTATGTTTTTTTTTTTGTTTTGTTTTTACAATTACAAATCTTTCAATTACAATTCTGTGAAGAAGACAAAGACAATGAACAAAAAGGATTACTAATATTTGTATTATTGAGCATTTTTATTTTTTATTTTCTAAAGTAGAAATTTTAAATTTATCAAAAAAATAAGTTATCATCGAAAGATTATTGCTAGGGGAAACCAATGAAGGAACAAATGAGAAATAATTATATAGACTAAATAAAGCAAGTGAAGAAAGATTCCTTGCTAATGGCATTCTTGTATTGGTCTATCTAACATTGAATAATTTACATACATTTGGAAGAATAAAATAATGAGAAATTAATAAAAACATTCTCTGGGTTTGTGTCCAAGTTATTTCTGCTGTATCATATAGTGGGAAAGTTTCAACAATGTCATCTCAGTCAGGATCATAAGGTGAGGTAAGACATGTGATAAGGCAAAACCAGTGTTATTTTGAAAGAGATTATATTTTCAATTAATACTCACTAAGGCTTAGATGGAGTTCCTTATAGGGCTAACTTTGCAATGATTGTTTGGATCATATCTTCACTGATCTTCTCTTTGCAGAGAGAGGCACAGGTGAAATCTTGTCCTGCTATTCATCCAAATTCCTCCTGCTAACTTGTATGCTGGCTGTATCCTGGACATCTATGCTTGGTATGGTTAAAACTGCTAATTCTTAATTGTATTCTGATTTTACTGACCGAGACTGATGGGAATAGGTCAGGGAAACATTCTATAAAAACAAGAAATAACTAAACAGGTTTCCACTAATCTGGCATTTCAAATCATAAGCAATGGAAAACAACACAAAAAGATGAAGACCACATCCTAGAAAAAGCAAGATGTTGACCCTCTAATAATAAACCCAAAAGAAGAGTATTAAATTCACAAATATCAAAATTCAAGGAAAAATAACAGGAAGCAACAATCCCTAGTCCTTAACATTTTATAGCATCCATATACTCGATGTCCCAATAAAAGATGTAGACTAACAGACTTGATAGATAAACACGACCCAACATTTTCCTCCAAAGAGGAAATGAATCTCAGTGTCAAAGACAATCTCTACAACAGAGTACAAATTTGGAAAACAATGTTTCAAACAAGTGTTTCCTGGAAACAAGATGGATTAGGAATTCCAATATCCAGTAAAACAGTCTGTCATCCAAAAGTCAGCAAAAAAATATACAAAAGAATCCTTTATACCCATCAAAGGAAAAATATACCATGCATTCAATTATGAGGTTATATGTTTTGAAAGCAAGGGCACCCACATCTATGAAAGAAAGTTTACTAGAACTCAAAGCATGCATTGAACCACACACAGAAATTGTGGATGGCTTCAACACCTGTCGCTCCTCAATGGACAGATCAGAGAAACAAATTTTTCAGAAACAAAGTAAAATTAACTGACGTTTTGTACCAAATGGAGTTAATAGATATTTATAGAACATTTTATCCTAAATCAAAAGAATATACCTTCTCCTCAGTGCATCATGACATGTTCTCAAAAAATAGAGCTTATAATTGCTCACAAAACAGACCTCAAACGATGTAAGATGATAGAAATTATTCTAGGCCTCCTATCAGATTACTATGGAATAAATCATGAATTGAAATTATTATTATTTGCAGATGATGAGAGGGTATACATAATGGACCCATAAAACATCACCAGAAAACACCTACAACTGATAAATAACGTTAGCAAAGTGGCTGTATATTAAAATAACTCAAGCAAATGAGTAGTCTTCCTATACTCAATGGAAAAACAGGCTGCAAAAAAATTAGGGAAATGACAGCCTTTGTGAAAGCCACAATAATACAAAGTATCTTGGTTTGACTCTAACCAAAACAGTGAATGATCTGTATGACATTTTCATCAGGTTGTTGAATAAAGAAATTGACGAAACTTCAGAATATGGAAAAATCTCTGATGCTCTTGGATTGGCAGGATCATGGACCTCCACGTAAAACCAAACATATTTAAACTAATAGAAAAGAAACTGGGAAAGAGCCTGGAAGTCATGGTCACGGGGGGAATTTTCCTAAACAGAACACCAATGATTTATTCTTTTAGATCAAGAATTGACAAATGACACCTCATACAATAGAAAGATACTGTAAAGCAAAGGACCTTGTCAATGTGACTAAATGCAAACTAACAAATTGGGAAAAGCTCTTTACCAACCATATTTCAAACAAAAGGAAATATCTAGGATTAAGACACCAGAGAGCGAAATATTCTTATTTAAAACAGGTTGTAGACCTAACAAAAGAATTTTCACCTGAGGGATATAGAATGGGTGAGAAGCAGCCAAAGAAATGTTCAACAATCTTAGTTATCAGGGAAATGCAAATCAAAACAATCTTGAAATTTCAACTCCCATATTTCAGAATGACTAACATCAAAAATCCAGTAGATAAGAGATGCTGACTCTTAAGATGTATAAAAAGAGGAATACTTCTCAACTGCTTGTGGGTCAGAATTTGGTACAATAACTCTGAAAAATCAGTCTTAAAGCTCATCAAAAACTTGCACATGATTCTACTAGAGTACCCTGCTCTACTAGAGTACCCTGCTCTACCAGTTCTGGGCATATAATCGGAAGATTCCCAAGCACTTAATAAGGTCACATGTTTCATTATGTTCATAACAGTCGAGTTTATTATAGCCAGAAGCTGGAAAGAACACAGAAGTCCCCCAACAGAGTAATGGATACAGAAACTATTGCAAATATATCTATCCACAATGGAGCACCATTCAGCTATTTGAAAGAATGAATTCTTGACGTTTTCCAGCAATTGGATAGAAATGGAAATACGATCCTGAGTATGGTAACCCAATCACAAAAGAACACACTCACTGACAAATGGATATTTGCTCAGGAGCTTGGAACTCCCAAGACACAATTCACATCTAAAATTAACCTCAAATGTAAAAGTAAGTAAAGTATGTAAAGGACATGTATTCATTGCATTAGTAAGGAATATACATACATCAAAAATGCTGAGCTAAATTATTTTTGCTTTTGTATATTTTAGAAGCAATTGCAACATATTTTTCCACATATACTATAGGTATCTTAAATTAAAATGAACACAATGTCAAATATATTTCATCACTAATATTTTCAGGATGTGCTAAAAACAGTCAGACTAACAGGATGAGAAAAGAACACTCCCAATGATTAATGGTCTTACAAAAAAAATCCTTCCACGTATTTTCATTTCTGAATCAATACAACTATGGAATAATTCTTGGGTGGTCTGTTTCTGATTGATTTATTATTAAATGTGAAGGTGTGAGAATCTCAACTTTTTTCCAGAAATTTCATAAAATTCTGGTTCTTATTTACAAGTAACATATTTATACTATATAATAAATTTCATTGGTAGTAAAGAAGTATATTTTTTGAATTTTATCATATTTATTTTGTAATCCCTAGCATATTAAAATTCCTCATAAGTCTGCAAAACATTCATTATTTGGGAATATGTCATGTACAGCATTGTTAAATTTTAGAAAATGAGAAAGGAGTGTATACTTTAATTTGTCTTAATTATGTATAAACTTTGATAAAATATATTATTTTCAGACTTTTGAAAAATTAATTCAAATAATATCACTGGGTGTTTTGAATAAATGTAAGTTGCACAAATGATCATGTGTCCAGTCATATAGTTTGTGTTTTTTCTAGTCTATTCTTTCAAAACAACTTTTTGAAGACTAAAATGACAATGAAGAAAAAGAATTAGTTAAAGTGGTACTATTGAGCATGTTAATTTTGAAAATCTGAAGTGGAAAAATGAGATTACTTTAGAAGGTCAGTTGTGTAAAAAGGTTTCCTGGGGGAAACTAATGAAGAAAGAAATGAGAAATAATTTACTTATGCTACATAAAGCACAGGCAGAAAGATTTTTGCTAATGACATTCTTGAAATCTCTACCTATGACTGAATAGTTTAAATCCATTTGGAGTAATAAAATGTTGATAAATATAGCAAAATATTCTCCAGGTGTATGTCCCAATTATTTCTGCTATTGCAAATGGTGGGTTATTTTCAACAATCTCATTTCAGTCAGGATCACAATGTGAGGCAAGACATATGATAAGGTAAAATCTGTTCCAGACCAGTGATATTTTGAAGGAGAATATATTTTCAATGGATACTCACTAAATCTTAGATTTGGTTCCTTATATTGCTAACTTTGCAAAGAATCTTTGAGCATATCTTCACTGATCTTCCGTTTGAAGAAAGAGGCACAGCTGAGAATTTGTTTAGGTATGCCTCCAAATTTCTCCTGTTAATTTGTATGCTGCTGCTTCCTAGATTTCTATGATAGGTAAGGTTAAAACAGCTTATTAATTGCTAAGCTGACACACTGACCTGGATTGATGGTATAAGTGTGAAGTGTTTGTCAATGGCTCAGTGAAGCATCCTACATAAATAAAAATAAAAATAAAAATAAAAATAAATAATAAACTTTTATCCACAAATCCAACACTTCAGAGCATAATCATTGGAAAACATCAACCCAAAGAGGGATAACACACACTCTACAAAGCAATAAATTAAGCTTCTATTAACAAACCCAAAAGAAGTATATAATTACACAAACATAAAAATTTTATCAAAAGTAACAGGAAGCAACAATCACTATTCCTTCATATCTCACAGCCGTAATGCACTCTATTCTCCAATAAAAGTTATAGACTAACAGACTGACTATGTAAGCAGGACACAACATTTTGCAGCATTTATGTACTGCATCTCAGTGTCAAAGACAAACTCTACCACAGAGTTAAAGGTTGGTAAACAATTTTCCAAACAAGTAGTCCCCAGAATCATGATGGATTATACATTCCAAGTAACAGTGTCTGACTTCAACAACTGACTGTCCTTTTTTGTCCCCGCTAAGGGTTTTCTTTTTTTTTTTTTTTTTTTTTTATTCGATATATTTTTTATTTACATTCCGATTGGTTACCCCTTTGTTAGCCCCCCACTCCCCGAAAGTCCCCACGCCCTTTTCTATCCCTATCCTTCCACCCACCCCTTCCCACTTCCCCATTCTACTTTTGACCTATACTGCTTCACTGAGTCTTTCCAGAACAAGGGGCCATTCCTCTGTTACTCTTGTACCTCATTTGATGTGTGGATTATGTTTTGGGTATTCCAGTTTTCTAGGTTAATAACCACTTATTAGTGAGTGCATACCAAGATTCATCTTTTGAGTCTGGGTTAACTCACTTAGTATGATGTTCTCCAGCTCCATCCATTTGCCTAAGAATATCGTGAATTCATTGTTTCTAATGGCTGAATAGTACTCCATAGTGTATATATACAACATTTTT
This sequence comes from Apodemus sylvaticus, assembly GCF_947179515.1. NCBI lineage: Eukaryota > Metazoa > Chordata > Mammalia > Rodentia > Muridae > Apodemus > Apodemus sylvaticus. Next base: position 1,292,907 of record NW_026262998.1, read on the forward strand.
TTCTTGCATCTACTCTTCTGTTGAGGGATACCTGGGTTCTTTCCAGCTTCTGGCTATTATAAATAGGGGCACTATGAACATCGTGGAACATGTGTCCTTATTACATGCTGGGGAATCTTTTCGGTATATGCCCAGGAGTAGTATAGCAGGATCTTCGGGAAGTGAGGTGCCCAGTTTTCGGAGGAACCGCCAGACTGATTTCCAGAGTGGATGACCAATTTGCAACCCCAACAGCAGTGAAGGAGTGTTCCTCTTTCTCCACATCCTCGCCAACACCTGCTGTCTCCTGAATTTTTAATCTTAGCCATTCTGACTGGAGTAAGGTGAAATCTCAGGGTTGTTTTGATTTGCATTTCCCTAATGACTAATGAAGGTGAGCATTTTTAAAGATGTTTCTCTGCCATCTGAAGTTCTTCAGGTGAGAATTCTTTGTTAACTCTGAATCCCATTTTTTAATAGGGTTGATTGATTTTCTGGAGTGTAACTTCTTGAGTTCTTTAAATAAATTGGATATTAGCCCTCTATCTGATGTAGGATTGTTGAAGGTGTTTTCCCAATTTGATGGTTGCCGATTTGTCCTTTTGATAGTGTCCTTTGCCTTACAGAAACTGTAATTTTATGAGGTCCCATTTGTCAATTCATAATCTTAGAGCATACACTATTGGTGTTCTATTCAGAAACTTTCTCCCTGTACCAAAGTCCTCAAGGGTCTTCCTCAGTTTCTTTTGTAATAGCTTCAGAGTGCCTGGCTTTATGTGGAGGTCCTTGATCCATTTGGATTTGAGCTTAGCACAAGGAGACATGGATGGATCAATTCGCATTCTTCTGCATGCTGACCTCCAACAAATGACTCTCCTTAATGGACAGGTCACAGAAACATAAACTGTACAGAAGCACAGTGAAAATAACAGCATTTTTTTCCAAAGGGATTTAATAGATATCTATAGAACATTTTTTCCTAAATAAAAGAATATACCATCTTCTCAGCACACCATGATACCTTCTCAAAAATCGAAAAATAACTGCTCAAAAAACACACCTCAACAGATATAAGTTGATTGAAAGAATTCCATGCATTCTATCAGATCACTATGGAATAAGGGTTATCTTCAATAGCAACAAAAACAATTGAAAACAAAATAAACCTGTAAGCTAAACAATGCTCTACATAATGAGATATTTTTCAAGAAGGAAATAAGGATCGAAATCAAAGACTTTTGTGAATTTAATTTAAATAGAGGCTAAACATACCCAAAATTATGTGACACAAAGAAAGCAGTGCTAAGACAAAAATTCATAGCTCTGAGTAACTCCAAGAAGAAGCTGGAGAGAGCACAGACTACCAGCTTAACCATATTCCAGAAAGTTTTAAAACAGAAAATACTGCACAAAAGAAGAGTATTAGGAAAGAAATCTTTCAACTCAGGGCTGAAGCTAACCAAATAGAAGCAGAAATAACTAGACAAGGATCCAACAAAACCATGAGCAGATTCTTTGATTATACCAGCAAGATAGAAAACCCTTGTGTATACAAACCCGATGATACAAAGTATCCAAATTAACACAACAAAAATGAAAAGGGATAAAAAACAATGGAAAATGAGGAAATCTAAAAAAAAATTAAACAAAAAATCATCAGATACTACTACAAATTCATATATCAATAAAAGTGGAAAATCTGGATAAAATGAACAATATCCTAGCCAGATACTAAATAGCAAATATAAATTAAGATCAGACAGACCTTCTGAACAGTCCCAAAGCTTCTATAGGAACAGATGCGCTCATTGAAAGCCCCTGTACCAAATGAAAAGACAATACCAGATGGTTTCTTCACAGAATTCTGTCATAACTTCAACATAGACCTAATACCAATACTTAGCAAAATATTCTAATAAATAGAACGAGGCGGAACCCTGCCCAAATTGCTGTGTGAGACAAAATTACATTGATGCTAAAACCAAATTTTCAACAAATATTCAACCAATTATTCAACAAATAAAAAAAAAAGAACTTAAGACCACTATCCCTTAAAATATCTATGCAAAAATGCTCAATAAAATATTTGCTACCTGAATCAAGATTATATCAAACTGATTTTACATCCCAATCATGTAGAATTCATCCTTAATCCTTCAAATGCAGAGTTGTTTCAATATATGGAAATCCAACAATGTTATTTAATATATTAACAAACTCAAGGAAAAAAATTACAGCGTCTTTTCAATAGATGATTCATAAACCTTAGAAAAAATCAGCATCCCTTCATATTAAAAGGCTTGGATATAACAGGAATTCAAGTCCTATAAATAAACGAGATAATTATAATATAAAGCAAACCAATACCCAACATCAAGCTACAAGGAGAGAAACTTGAAGCAGTTACTCTAAAATAAGTGACTAGACAAAGCAGCCCTCTTGCTTTCTCTGTGAAGTTACTCAATATAGTATTAGAATTTCTAGTAAGAGCAAATAAAGAAAACAAATGAAGGTCACTAGGATATGAATTCAAAAGAATGAAGTAAAATTGTCATTATTAACTGATGATATGATAGATTACTTAAAGGAACCCTGAAACTCCACCAGAAAATACCTACAGATGATAAACAAATTAAAGAAAATGACTGGTTACCAAATTAACTCAAGCAAATCAGTATTCTTCCAATACTCAAAGGATAAACAGGATGAGAAAGTAATTAGGGAAATGACACACTTTGTGATGGCACAAACAATATAAAGTATCTTGGTTTGATTCTAACTAAGCAAGTGAATGATCTGTATAGCAGGTACTTCAAGGCTCTGAATATAGAAATCAAAGATGATTTTAGAATTTGGAAAAACCTCCCATTCTTGGTTTGGAGAGTATAAGGTCCATTTTTCCAAAAGCCATCTACAGATTTAGTGCAATTCACATTAAAAATATTCCGTCAAAATTATTCAAAAATTTGTAAATCATTTCTTAAATTCTTTTTGAATAACAATAATTCCAATATCAGTAAAACTAATTTCATAAGTAAAAGTAGGTCTAGGGGAATCAGTACTCTGAACCTCAGGCCATACTACAAAGCAATAGTGTTAAATACTGCATGGTAATAGTACTGTGACAGATTGGTAGACCATTCAAGTAGAATTGATGAGCAAGCAACGACCCACACAACTTTGGTCGCTTGATCTTTGACAAAGCGTAAAATTCATGCAGTGGGAAAAAGATAGCCTTTCCATCAAACTGCTGTTCAAGTGAAGGTCAGCATGGAGAAGAATGTGAATACATCGATTCTAATCTCCATTTAATCATCTTAATATGTTCATAGCAGCCCTATTTATAATAGGCAGAAGCTGGAAAGAACCCAGGTATTCCTCAATGGAAAAATAGAATCAAAAAATAAATAAACATAGTAAATGCAATATAAAGCAAACTAGTAGCCAACATCAAGCTACATGGAGAGAAACTTGAAGCAATTCCTCTAAAATAAGTGACTAGACAATGATGACCTCACACTTTCTCTGTTTACTTACTCAATATAGTATTATAAGTCATAGTGGGAGAAATAGGAAAACAAATGGAGGTCACAGGGATATGAATTCAAAAGAATGAAGTAAAATTGTCACTATTAACAGATAATATGATAGTTTACTTAAGGTCACCAGAAAACTCCACCAGAAAACACCTACAGCTGATAAACATCTTTTGAAAACTGTCTGGTTATCAAATTAATTCTAGCAAATCAGTATTCTTCCAATTAGATAAATGACACACGTTGCAATGGCCACAAACAATATAAAGTACCTAGGTTTGACACTAAGCAAACAAGTGAATGAACTATATGACAGGTACTTCAAGTCTTTGAATATAGAAATCAAAGATGACCTTAGAATTTGGAAAAATCTTCCATCCTCTTGGTGTGGAAAGAATAAGGTCCAACTTGACAAAAGCAGTCTAGAGATTTGATGGGATTTTGTCCCCATGAAAATCCCATCTAAGTTTTAAAAAGTTGGTAAAACATTCCTTAAATGCTTCTGGAATAACAATACTCTCAATATAGGAAAAACTAATTTCATTAGTAAAAGTAGTTCTAGAGGAATAGGATTCTGGACCTCAGGCCGTACTATAAAGCAACAGTGTTAAATACTGCATGGTAATAGCACAGTGACAGATAGGAAGATCAATAGAATAGAATTGATGATCAAACCCACACAACTATGGTCACTTGATCTTTGACTAAGAGTAAAATCCATGCAGTGGGAAAAAGATAGCCTTTCCAACAAACTGTGCTGTTCTAGTGAAGGTCAGCATTGAGAAGAATGTGAATACATCGATTCTTATCTCCTTTTAATAAGTTCAAGTCCCAGTAGATCAGGGACCTCCACATAAAATGAGACACTTTGATATTAATAGACAAAAAATTAAGGAAGAGCCTTGAGCTCATAGACTCAGGGAAATTTTCCTAAACAGAACACCAATAGTTTATTCCTTTAGATCAAGAATTAACAAATGATACCACATAAAATTACAAAGTTGCTATAAAGCAAAGAACTCTGTCAATGTTACAAAATGGCAACCAACTAATTGGGAAAAGATATTTATCAACCATATAACTGACCTAGGGAAATATCCAGTATATATGACTCAAGAAAATCAAATAAACCTATTAAAAAGTGGGGTACAGAGCTGACCAAAGAATTTCACAGGAGCAATATAGAATAGCTGAGACGCAGCTAAAAATTGTTGAACCATCCTAATCATCATGGAAATGTGAATCAAAATGACTATGAGATTTTACCCCTAAAATTCAAACTGACTAAGATTAAAAATGTAGGAGATAAGCGGTTCTGGCTAAGATATGGAGAAAGAGGAACACTTTTTCGATGCTAGTAGGTAGCAAACTGGTACAACCACTCTGAAAAATCAGTCTGGAGCTTCATCAAAAGCCTGGGTATGATACTACTGGAGAACCCTGATAGACCACTCTTGACATATACCCAAAAGATTCCAAAGCATGTAATAAGGACACATGCTCTGCTATGTTCTTTCTAGGCCTGCTTGTTATAGCTAGAAGCCGAAAAGATCTCAGATGACCTGAAACTGACAAATGGATACAGAAAATGTGACAGATATACACAATTGAATATTCCTCAGCCATCAAAAGAGGTGAATTCATTAAATTTTCCAGCAAATGAATAGAGCTGGAAAGTATGATCCTGAGTGAGGGAACCCAATCTCCTAAGAACACACATGGTATGTACTCACTGATAAATAGATATTAACCCAGACGCTTGGAATTCCAAGACGCAATTCACATATAAATTAATCTCAAATTGAAGGAAGGGAAAAATATGGATATTCTGGCCATTCTTAGAGTGGGAACAAAATACCCACAGAAGCTGATTCAGGGACAAATTGTGCAGCGCAGCCTGAAGGAAAAAAAAAAAAAAACATCCACAGACTACCTAACTTAGTGATCCATCCCATATACAGTTGGAAAACACAAATAAAATTAATGATGCCCACATGCACTTGTTGACTGGAGATGGATAGAGGTGTCACCTGGAATGCTTTGCTAGTGCATGAAAAATGTAGCTTGGGATCATCTCAGCCTGTCATTGAACTGAGCACAGGGTCCCATGTTGAGATTCTAGAGAAAGGACACAAAAATATGAAGGTGTTTGCCTCACAGTAAGAGGAACAATATGAGCCCCCCAATACTCCCAGAACACACAATGTAAAAAAAACATCAAACAATGAGTAGACATGGCTCCAGAGAAAAAGGCAGCAGAGGATAGACTTGTTGTACATCAAAGGAAGGAGAGGAAATTTGTCCTTGAAAGGTTTGATGGAGCAGTTCAGGGGAATACCAGGACAGCTAAGCTGGAGGTGGTTGATTGCATAAGTGGGGAGGGGAGAGGGTTTCACTACTTTCAGAGGTGGGTCAGAAAGAATAGGCCAAAACCTTTGAAATTTAAATAAATAATGTATTTAACAGAAGAAAAAAGAGAGAAAAATGAAAATTAACGTAAACTTCTATTACAGGCTAAATTTAATCATCATATTGTCAAACACCCTTTATTTATAGAAATTACAAATTTTAAAATATAAAATACTTCTTGCTCTCATACACATATTCAGTACATTCCAATCAAACTAATATGTCATCATCCATAACCAGCTCTTCTATTTTATTACATTTTCTTTATATCATCATTTATTCCTTTTAATCTTTTTAAAGTTTTGTTATTGAAGGCTTAATTTATTTATTATTGTTATTTAAATATCTGTTTATATGTACATGTTTGATAACATGTGTAAAGAAGTAACAGTGAAGTTTTAATTATTCTGAACACGACTGATCAAAATTCATTTGCCCTGTGTATCTAAGTGCATGTTTATAAGGTGGGTAAGAACCAATATTGAGAAAGGGTACCTAAGCCTATGTAGGCGTTGGATTATATTTTCTTTATTATTGTAAAGACCATATTGGCCTACAGTTCATAGTGATCTCCTCAGTGAAAAAACTGCACATATCACTTGGACATACTAATTTTTATCCTTTAGTAACCACACTCACGTATAAAAAACCAATTCCTCACATGAGAATTTTATGCAAACTTTACTTAGATGTTTCAATCAACTCATCAGTTAAAAGTTTTGTAAAATCTAAGTGCCACAATATTGGAACTAAGCTTCCATCATAAAAATTTTCAGAGGCATGAAGTTCTGCAATTCACTTCTATTCTGGACAGATTAAAGTAGAGGGCCTTCATTATCTTCCTTATTCCCTATCTTTATGGTACAGTAGTTGTGAGATGTTATGGATCAGTCTCTCAGGGAAAATTAAAGAAAGCTTAAATTATTGGTTCAAGACCATGTTTCTTCTAGTGACAATCATGGTGCCATGGAGTTTTCTGCTGAGCCCATAGGGTTTCCATGGTCTAGGTTAACTCACGACATATTACAAGAGGGCAGAGTGGCATACCATGGTTTGATGAATACCATGGTATGACATGGGAAGAAGAATACTCACTTTTCCTCTGAGCCTGTGTAATGGTCCTTAATGGGAGGCATAGAACTTGCTTGTCCATACAATGTATTTATCATTGGAATGGATACACTGGCTTACTCATTGTGAACATGACATTAAACCCATTTTGGAGAAACAAATCCCCAGCAATGGAAGTTTATAGATTTAAGTCCATGTAGTGGCTATTCCTGGTTGTCAACTTGACTATATCTGGATTGAACTACAGTCTAGAATTGGAAGGCTCACAAATGATCCTTATTTGGAGACTTAGAGATATAAGTTTCTGACCTGGATCTTGGTATAGAGATCTTGAAGCATAGTGGCTAAGGAAAGGAGATCACCGATTTAAAGATCATTTGGGATTAAAGGCATAGATACACATAACTTTAATCTGGGCCACACCCTATACTGGAGAACTACAGCTTTTAATCTGGGCCACACCCTCTGTTAGAGATGTACAGTCTTTAATCTTGACTACATCCTCTGCTGGAGATATATAAGGACATTGGAAGAAGGAAGATTTACTCTCTCTCACTCTTCCTTGCCTGCTTGCCTTGTGGGACTGACAAACTGCTAGATCCTTCTACTTCCATCCACAGCTTCTGCTGACCATTTTTGAAGAGTTGGACTATAGGCTGTAAGTAATAGACAAATTCCCTAACTATATAGAGACTGCCCATATGTTCTGTGACTCTAGAGAACCCAAACTTGAAAGCTTTGGAGTATGATAAACTATGACAACACCTGCAGTCTGGTACATACAGAGAAATCATACAGCTAGATTGGCTTTTTGTACAGTTTTAAGAACTTTTCTCTCAGTGTCCCAATCTTCATTTATATTTTATCTTTGACTTTGTTTAGTGAGAGCTGTTATTTGAGACCATCAATTGAATTTTAAACTACACGTAATAAACTCAGATATTTTAGCCTGTAAAACATCGTATTGATTACTGGATTAATCAAGGTGAGTGAAGCGATGAGTCATATTTTATCATATTTAGATGGTTGGTGACTACAGAATTACCAAAATTTACTAAAAAAGTTAATAATCTGTTTTGGCAGAACAGTATTTTTCCTATGTGGATCAGATGTGTTTATCCTTGCTGGATATCTCTATGCTTCAGAGGATAGTGAAACTTGAACACTTCTGCAACAAGGTCCTGAGGCTAAATCAGAGGTAGAAAGAAAATATCCCTAGATTTCTGCTACTATATTGATGGGTTGGCTTATCTTTTCATCCATTCACAGCTTTTGCTAGTTAACATATTTACATCCAGAACTCAAAAACACACAAAGACACACACACACCCCGAATACCTAGACACTACGCCCCGAAAGAAGGAGTACAAAGGGAGGATTCCATGGTTCCACATATTTAGCCAAGGATGACATTGTTTGTTAACTATGTGAGATGGTACCCTTGGTTCCAAGAAGGCTGGAAGCCCCAAGTAGTAAAAGTGAGGTAGGGAGGAAGTACTAGTTGACTAGGTATATGAAAACGCTCATAGAAATAGGAGAGGGGACATGGGATAGAGATAACTTTTATGGTTATTGCTGGATATATGCTTACTTTAGAAATGTAAATAAAGAAAGGAGATATTCAATGGAATAATATGGCAGGAGAGAAAATAAACACGTCACATTCCCATTGTATGAAAATTGAAAAAACCCTGTTGCCAAGAGCTCTAGCTTTGAGTGTAAGAGAATTTCTATAACTGTGTATCGGTAGAGTCCTGAGAAAAATAGCACTTCAGAACCAAACAGTACAGGGCTAGCCTTAGCAGAAAAGTAAAGGCACTCTATGTGATATAAGTATTCCCCTATGTGAACACTCCACTGTCTCTTTAAGAACTCTTGCTATCTGCTGTGATGTCACCTGTGTTGTAACAATGTCACCTGTTCCTATGCATCATTGAGTCTCAACAGGGTTCAACCTTATCAATGTTTTCAAGGGAGACGTCTCTACAAGAAGAGAGAGACAGGAATACAAGAAATATCAAGAAAGTGTAAGACAACATGCAGGAGTCTACTGGCTTTCCAGCATGTCCAATGATGAAAGCTCCGACAACAATCCTATCAAACCAATGGATTTCTATTCCTCTACTACCCTCCGATCTCCAAGGGCCTCCAGCTCTAGTATTGTCTCTTTGTCCCCAAAGGCCAATATCCTTGTATTACCTGAATGTCTTCAAATGCCTCCAGATTCACAACTGCCTCAATATCACCAAAGACCACAAATGATTCCATTAATCGATTTTCCAACAATTGTCTCCCAGATCGACAGTGAATCAAGGCTTTCAGGTTTTAGTCTCTCCATTCGTTCAACTTGCGGGTAATGTAGTCTGTTCAAGAGCACATGTTCCCCGAAATACTTCTGTAAGACCTCAGAGAAGGCGGACCAGGTATAGCACAGAACATAAGAATAAGCTGGAGAAATTCTTCTTGGAAATTTCCAAGTATCCTTCCATTGAACAACGTAAGGAACTGGCAGAAAACATTTGTGTGACAGAATTCCAGATTCGGATATGGTTTAAGAACCGCAGGTGTAGATACTTTAGGGAACATCCCAATGAGCGTGGGTCAATACCTGGGAACCCAAGTGGAAGAGCTCAAACTCACTTCCTCAGCAATGAAGATCATGCCCCCGTGAATGCCGTGGCCACTCATTATCCTATGTCCCCAAGCTCAGCTGATGTAAGCTCCCTTCTCCAACACGGTGCCTCCAATATCTTCATTTTCATTTGACATTCTTAAGGCAGTGGAACATTCTGGATGTGCTGATGGCTGCAAATAACCAGACAAGAGCCACCACAGCCCATTTCAGTTAACAATATCCATGGACTCAGTTCAGAGGGATGCTATTGAAGACACATCTTAATCGCATTAAGAGATATGTTATAGCAATAGATAAAGCTTTCCAACTCAACCACCTTCAAACATAGAAGTACAAATCACTCAAAACAATCAGATTTTTAAAATTATGGAGACTAATATACTATTATTACCAGAATAGTTCTGTGTTCAAGATCTATAAATATTTGACATATTGAAACTGTGCAGTTATGAATTTGCCCAAACCTACTTATCATGAAGATATTTCTGGAAATCCTTCTGTCTGCTTTGTTTCTTTTATATATTACTTTAGTTAATTTTATGTTTTTAAATACATGAGCAATTATGATACTGGAATGAGGGCACTGAAATTCATCAATTAAATAACTGAACTATAATGCATAGCCTTTGATATTTACCCAATCCCACATTGTGCCTTATAATCCTTAACTATATTCCTCCATTCATGTCTTCTCTATCCAATTTTAAACACAGTTTCAAACTCTCTGTCTCTCTTTCAATGTCTCGCTGTCTGTCTCTCTCTGTCTGTCTCTCTATGCCTCTGTCTCTCTGTCTCCCTCTTTCTCTGTCTCCTGTCTCTTTCTTATTCTCTCTCTTCCCCTTTCTCTCTACGCCTCTCTCTGATCTCAATCTCTTTTTTATACTAGTTTCCATTTTGCTTTGTGATATACATTTTCCTGAATGTACATGCTCCCATAATCTGACTTTGGGTGTTCCATGTTAGGAAAAATAACTTATTCTTTTGCACACTTCTAAGGTTCATAGAGTTTTGAATTGTCTGAAACCCATTTTAATAAGCACCACATGATGTGTACGTTGTTCCTAGAAAATGTGTAATATCTGTTTCTTTGGGAATAGTTACCCAGGTTTATAGAAAACAGAAAAAAGAAATGATGTTCATTGTGGGCCAAGACCTGAAGTATATGCTAATGATAACATAATAAAAAGACTTCTTCCACCATTCCAGTGAGAGAGCACAGGCAAACAGAGTAATATCCACCTGATATTCTTCAGTGGAATTCTTTCTGGAAACAGTTTTAGAACTGCTATAAATTTCAAGGACATACAATCTGTAATAATATAAGGCTTGTTGACAGGGACTTTTGGTATAGCTCCAATGGGTGGAGAAGACAGGAAAGTACATCTGCTGGAGCAACTTTCTGGATATGTATGAGGGGGTTGAAAGTGCCATTTAAGATATCAACTCCGGACTTTTTAAAACATTAGCACCCATAAATTATGGTAGATACTTCGTTTACACCATATAGTAAATCACCTGGTCTATGTGAATTAACAGAGACACAGAAATTACTAATATTAAAGACATTAGAAACTAGATTAAAATAGTACTAGGTCCCAAAACACATTTTTCCTCTTAGTACCTGTTAATAGCTTTATACTGCCCATGCTTTACTCACTTGGAATCTTCTGTAAAGTGGTTGTTTGATCTAGTAAATCTTATCAGATGGATAGATTGAACTAGCTTCTTCTACTAGTGCCATCCTCTGTATACAATATTTTAAAATCAGTATTTCATAGACTAAACTGTCTTTATTAGATTATGGGCACTAAAGCTTATCTATTTTCTGCAACATAGCTAAATATTCAAAGTCTTTAAATTATTTTCTCAGCCATACCAAAGGACCAATTTCAGGATTGCCAAGCCAGTAACTTCACATGATACAGCCTGTCCAATAATTGTAGAAGATGAATGGGGTTATAGGCATGTAGTGTAATTCTGTGGTAGAGTATTTCCCTAGTATGAGCCTTTCCTCAGAAACAGATTGAGATCTAGTGACATTCAAGGAGGTAAAATAAGCTCAATTACATATGAATCAGACTAAAACAAAATGAATATTCCTATAAATAAATTTAAGTCACTCTAAGTTACAGCCACCTCATCGCATGCTCCATGCTTTCCAACTTTCCTTGTTATAATTATTAGGAGAAACCATCAAATTTCCACCATCAATCTTGGGTGGAATGATTAGTAAAGATTCAATAAAGCATGTGTATATATATATATATATATGATTTATTATCAATTATATTATCAATGCATGCATATTTAGATATACATATCCAGAAATGTGCAGTCAGAGAGAGATAAAGAAGTGAGCAAAGACAAAATACAGCGAGAATAATGCAAATTTAAATACAGATATGTTTTGAAAATCATAAAAACTTATAACTTATGAACTCCTTGACAAAATAATTCAAATAATGTGATTGTCAGTAAGTATTGGTACTTGCTGCCAGGTCTAAAATCAGATCTACTTCTCAGACCCACAAGTTGAGGTGAAGAAAATTCCTATGGACTAAGTATTTTATGTGTGTTTATGTATGTGTGTGTCTGTGTGTGTCTCTGTGTGTGTGTTTGTGTATCTTTGTGTGTGTTTATGTGCACGTCCCTTCATAAAACTACCATATTTATTTACAAATTATCATCCCTGCATCCCTGGGATTAAGACAACTTGATCACGTTGAATGATCATTTGATGTGTTCTTGGATTCAGTTGGCAAGAATTAAATTGAGTATTTTTGCATGAACATTTATAATGGAAATTGGTGTGAAGCTGCATCTCGTAATATGTGGGATGATATACCCAGAGCTTTGAGTGAATACTTATTTTGTGACTCATGTGTATAGCATGGATTCTATGACATTACAAGTGGGTAGAAGATGGCCATAAATAGCACCAAGTTTAGAATATTTGATTACTCTATGACCTTAAGTCAACTAATGTTTATTACTGTCTCTATCTCTGACACAGAAAGGGACATCTAAATTTACCTTTCATAGTAGATGAGATATGATTATACAATACATCCAGGGTAATATCATATAAAGTTTGTCTCCATTTCCATCATTGTACTGGGGAGACTCTAATTCTTGATAAGACTTAATCAACTGTGTTTCATCAACATAGTGTCTGACGAATTAGTACATACCACCAGATTGTTAGTCTTTTTCTACTGGCATGTATTCAGTGTGTCAACAGTATCATATATTGTCTTGCAAAACATACTGAGTGTGACATAAATGTCTCTCCATTTACATTTAGAAAGCTCAAAATTTACTGTCTGGTAAGAACTCTCTTCTTCACCCTCAAGAATCATTCCTTGGTTTGCCAAATCACTGTGCATCCACTACATCCTCTGGCATTATTCCCAGGAATAGAAGGCCATAAAGAGTTAGGTATGGAACAAGAGATAGAGAGGAAGAGAGAGAGAGAGAGAGAGAGAGAGAGAGAGAGAGAGAGAGAGAGAGAGAGAGAGAGAGTATGTTCCAGAAATGCAAATGTTGCATGTCTGTGACATTATCTCAGAAGATGGATTTTTTTTTTTTTTGGAATTTCATGTGTCTACTGGAGATGAAGGGAAGGCAGGAGATGTCCTGCTTCCTCTCTGGATCCTATTGGAGATATCCTTTGCTCTTGTTATGATATCTGGTCTTTTTGAGACATCAAGTTCTCTTCTCTCTGTGTCTATTGACTGTCCTTTGTGCACCATATGTCTGTCCATATATCTGTCATTTTATGTTTGTTCTTGTTGTGTAAATGATTAATTGTTATGTGTTTCGTGTTAAAAAAAATTGTTAAAACTTTATGTGCTGGATGTCCACGGTTTGATTTAGTTATCTTGTTTAAAGGGCATTTTCAATTAGCATAAGAGAAACACTTACGTTACCCTACACTATGGCTGGGAGTCAAGTACAACTAGCAAAATTATGCTTGGGGTTAACAATTTAGACAACAAATCTTTTTTTTTTTTTCATTTCTTTTTACATGTTTTTTTTTTTTACGTTTTATTCGATATATTTTTTTTATTTACATTTCAAATGATTTCCCCTTTTCTGGTCCCCAACTCCCTGAAAGTCACATAAGCCCCCCTCCCTCCTTCTGTTCTCCCACCCATCCCTTCTTACTTTCCTATTCTGGTTTTTTCTTATACTGCTACACTGACTTTTTCCAGAAACAGGTGCCACTCCTTCGTTCTTCTTGTACCTCATTTAATGTGTGGAATATGTTTTGGGTATTCCAGTTTTCCAGGCTAATATCCACTTCTTAGTGAGTGCATACCATTATTGATCTTTGGAGACTGGGTTACCTCACTTAGTATGATGTTTTCCAGCTCCATCCATTTGCCTAAGAATTTCATGAATTCATTGTTTCTAATGGCTGAATAGTACTCCATTGTGTATACATATACCACTTTTTTGGTATCCATTCTTCTGTTGAGGGACACCTTGTTTCTTTTCTGCTTTTGGCTATTATAAATAGGGCTGCTATGTACATATTGGAGCATATATCCTTATTACCTGCTGGAGAATCCTCTGGGTATATGCCCAAGAATGGTATAACAGGATCTTTTGGAAGTGACATGCCCAGTTTTCTGAGGAACCACCAGACTGATTTCCAGAGTGGTTGTACTAATTTGCAAACCCACCAGCAGTGGAGGAGTGTTCCTCTTTCTCCACATCCTCGCCAAAACATGCTGTCTCCTGAGTTTTCAATCTGAGCCATTCTCTGGTGTAAGGTGAAATATCAGGTTTGTTTTGATTTGCATTTCCCTGATGACTAGTGAAGTTGACCATTTTTAAAGATGTTTCTCAGCCATCCGAATGAGATGAGAAACTTCAAGTGAGAATTCTTTGTTTAATTCTGTACCCCATTTTTAATAGGGTTATTTGGTTTTCTGGGGTCTAGCTTCTTGAGTTCTTTTTATATATTGAATATTAGCCCTCTATCTGATATAGGTTTGGTGAAGAACTTTTCCCAATAGTTGGTTGCCAATTTGTCCTTTTGATGGTGCTCTTTGCTTTACAGAAACTTTGTAATTTTATCAGGTCCCATTTGTCAATTTTTGATCTTAGAGTATATGCTATTGGTGATCTGTTAAGAAAATTTCCCACGCTACCGATGTCTTCAAGGGTCTTCCCCAGTTTCTTTTCTATTAGCTTCAGAGAGTCTGGCTTTATGTGGAGTTCCTTGATCCATTTGGAGTTGAGCTTAGTACAAGGAGAAAAGGATGGATCAATTTGCATTCTTCTGCATGCTGACCTCCAGTTGAATCAGCACCATTTGCTGAAAAGGCTATCATTTTTTCATTGGATGTTTTTCAGCCCCTTCGTCGAGGATCAAGTGGCCATAGGTGTGTGGGTTCATGTCTGGAACTTCAAACCTGTTCCATTGATCTGCCTGTCTGTCACTGTACCAATACCAGGCAGTTTTTAACACTATTACTCTGTAGTATTGCTAGAGGTCAGGGATACTGATGCCCCAGAATTTCTTTGTTGCTGAGAATAGTTTTAGCTATCCTGTTTTTTTTTTTTTTCCCCAGATGATTAAGTTGTGGTTTTGACGGGTATTGCTTTGAATCAGTATATTGCTTTGGGCAAAATAGCCATTTTAACTATATTAATTCTGCTGATCCAGGAGCATAGAAGATTTTTCCATTTTTTGAGATCATCCTCTATTTCCTTCTTCAGAGTCTTGAATTTCTTATCATATAGATCTTTCACATGTTTGGTAAGAGTCACCCCAAAGTACTTTATACGGTTTTGGCTATTGTGAAGGGTGTCAGGTCCAGAATTTTTTTCTCAGCCTGCTTATCTTATGCAGAATCTAAGAGAAGACAAATGTCAGCCAAGACTACTATCCCCAGCAAAACTCCCATTCACAATAGATGGAGAAACCAAGATATTCTATGACACAACCAAATTTACACAATATCTTTCTACAAACCCAGCTCTACAAAAAATTATAGGGGGAAAACTCCAATATGAGGAGGGCAATGACACACTGGATAAAGTTACCTTCTTTCATCAAACCCAAAAGAAGATAGCAACTCAAATATAAAAATAACATTGAAAATGACAGGAAGTAATAATCACTACTCCTTAATACCTCTTAACGTCAATTGACTCAACTCCGCAAATAAAAAGACATAGACTAACAGACTGGATAAGGAAACAGGACCCTTCATTTTCCTGCATACAGGAAACACACCTCATTGTCAAAGACAAAAACTACCTTAGAGTAAAAGGCTGGAAGACAATTTTACAAGACAATGGTCTCAGGAAACAAGCCGGTGTAGCCATTCTAATATCAGATAAAATTGACTTTCAACCTAAAATCATCAAAAGAGATAGATAAGGATACTTCTCGCTGGTCAAAGGAAAAATCCACCAAGAATAACTTGCAATTCCGAACATCTGTGCACCAAATGCAAGGGTACCCTCACTCATAAAAGAAACTTTACTAAAACCCAAAGCACACATTTCACCTAACATAATAATTGTGGGAGACTTCAACATTTCACTCTCCTCAATGGACTGATCAGGAAAACAGAAACTAAAAAGGGACACATTAAAACTACTTGAAGCTTTAGACCAATTGGATTGACTGATATTTATACAACATTTCACCCTAAAACAAAAGAATATACCTTTTTCTCAGCACCTCATGGTACTTTCTCCAAAATCGACAATATAGTTGGTCAGAAGACAGACCTCAACAATTATAAAATGATCGAACTAATCTGACTATGGAGTACGAGTGTTCTTCATTGGCAACCAAAACAAAAGAAAGCCCACATACACATGGAGGCTGAACAATAATCTACTCAATGACACCTTGGCCAAAGAAGAAATAAAGAAAGAAATCAGAGACTTTTTAGAATTTATTGAAAATGAAGGCACAACATGCCCAAATCTTTGGGACGCAATGAAAGCAGTGCTAAGAGTCACATTTTTTTTTTTTTTTGTTTTAAATTCTTCTATTCAAGGTTATCTAGATTATTTCCAGCATAATGTCTGTGACATAAGATGAAGCCCCTGTCACTGTTTTGAGAGAAAGATAAATAAATTTAGATGTTCTGAAGATGTACATGAACCAACCACAATTGTTAAAAAAAGAAAAAAAGTGACGAAGATGATGTGTAAAGACATTCTCTTATACTCCTAGATTGGCATATAGTACAACTGTTATTATAGATGACTCCACAAGAAAACAATGGACTCATATGTAAAGACCAACAACCCAATATAAGTCAATATATTATCGTACCTTATTGAAGGGGAGAATGAGGGATTTTAACAGCCAGAGATGTCAAGAATATAAAAATCAAAGCTAAAGAATCAACCTTACTCTGGTAATAGTGGTTCACATTGACTGTTACAAAATTCAATGCATCTCTATGGATACCTTTCTAATTTATGTTATAGTTTCTGTTTATATTGGTTCCAGATCAGAGGGAATAGGTACTGTTCCTTATCCTTTTGTTTTTTTAATATCCATGTCTACCTAATAGGTTTTCTAACCTAGCATCCATAGGAAGAAAGCTGAATAGATTCATTGCAACTTTATCACTAGTAGGCATATTTTTTTTAATGTAGACAAATGGCTGGGGTAGTGTATGGTTTATGCCATAGAAGAGATTAGGTTATAGATTGTGATATGAAAGAATATATTACATGAAAAAATGACAAAATGTCAGCATATAGGGATATAAAAATGAACTGTGTTCACTGTTAGTCTCTATGTTAAAAACGAGAAAAAAAAACTCACAACTTAGGAAGTTTTTTTTTTTTTTTTTCATAATGTTCTAGTATGGTTTTCTATATTATCTTACTCTGAAGGGTTTTTAGTTATATCTTTAGCTCAATACAGGATACTATATAAATCAATAAATCTTTAAAATGGCCTTGTTCTAGCAATATCTCAATGAGACTAGTGACCTCTCTCCTATGGAAAATATATGTTGTGCCTATAATTTCATTAAATTTTAAGAAATCTTTGATTTCTTTCTTTATTTCTTCCTTGACCAAGGTATCATTGAGTAGAGTATTGTTCAGTTTCCATGTGTATGTGGGCTTTCTGTTGCTTTTACTGTTACTAAAGACCACTTTTACTCCATAGTGATATGATTGGAGGTATGGGATTATTTCAATCTTCCTATATTTGTTGAGGTCTGTCTTGTGACCAACTATATGATCTATTTTGGAGAAGGTAGCATGAGGTGCTGAGAAAAAGGTATATTCTTTTGCTTTGGGAAAAAAAGTTCTATATATATCTGTTAACTCCAATTGGTTCAACGCTTCAATTAGTTTCATTGTCTCCCTGTTTAATTTCTGTTTTTCTGATCGGTCCATTGGTGAAAGTGGAGTGTTGAAGTCACCCACAATTATTGTGTTAGGTGCAATGTGTACGTTGAGCTTTAGTAAAGTTTCTTTTATGAATGTGGGCACCCTTGTATTTGGGACCTAGATGTTCAGGATTGAGAGTTCTTCTTTTTGGGTTTTTCCTTCGACCTGCAGGTAGTGACCTTCCATGTCTCTTTTGATGACATAAGGTTGAAAGTTAATTTTATCTGAAATTAGAATGGCAACGCCGGCTTGTTTCCTGGGACCATTGGCTTGTAGAATTGTCTTCCAGCCTTTTAGTGTAAGGTAGTTTTTGTCTTTGCCATTGAGGTGTGTTTCCTGTATGCAGCAAAATGTAGGGTCCTGTCTACGTAACCAGTCTGTTAGTCTATGTCTTTTTATTGGGGAATTGAGTCCATTGATGTTAAGAGATATCAAGGAGTAGTGGTTATTGCTTCCTAACATTTTTGATTCTATATGTGTGTGGTTATCCTCTTTGGGTTTGATGAAAGAAGCTTAATATCCTGCTCTTTCCAGGGTATAGTTTCCCTCGTTATAATGGTGCTTTCCCCCTACTATCCTTTATAGGGCTGGGTTTGAAGAAAGATATTGTGTAAATTTGGTTTTGTCATGAAATATCTTGGTTTCTTCATCTATAGTAATTGAGTGTTTTGCTGGGTATAATAGTCTCGGCTGGCATTTGTGTTCTCTTAGAGTCTGCATGAGCTCTGCGCAGGATCTTCTAGCTTTCATGGTCTCTGGTGAGAAATCTGGTGTAATTCTGATAGGTCTTCCTTTATATGTTACTTGCCCTTTTTCTCTTACTGCCCTAAGTATTCTTTCTTTGTTTAGTACATTTGGGGTTTTGATTATTATGTAACAGGAGGTATTTCTGTTCTGGTCCTGTCTGTTTAGAGTTCTGTAGGCTTCTTGTATATTCATGGGCATCTCTCTCTTTAGGTTAGGGAAGTTTTCTTCCACAATTTTATTGAAGATATTTGCTGGCCCTTTAAGTTGTAAATCTTCTCTCTCATCTATGCCTATAATCCTTAGGTTTGGTTTTCTCATTGTGTCCTGGATTGCCTGGATATTTTGGGTTACAAGCTTTTTGCATTTTGCAGTTTCTTTAACTGCTGAGTCCATGGTTTCTATGGTATCTTCAGCATCTGAGATTCTTCTATCTCTTGTATTCTGTTGTTGAAATTCGCATCTATGTCCCCTGATTTCTTCCCAAGGTTCTCTATCTCCAAAGTTTTCTCCCTTTGAGTTTTCTTAGTTGTTTCTACTTCTGATTTTAGACCCTGGATTGTTTTGCTTACCTCCTTCACTTGCTTGTTTTTGCTTTCTTGTAATTCTTTAAGAGATTGCTGTGTTTCCTATTTCATGACCTCAGCTTGTTGACAAAGTTCTCCTCTATACAGGAGAACCTTGATCAACAGGCAGAAGTCATGAAAGAGGAAACACAGAAATCGTTTAAAGAATTATAGGAAAACACAAACAAACAAATGACAGAACTGAGCAAAAATTTCCATATTGATTTCCCATGTAGGTATCTCAGGGTGCAATCCTATCAGCAATGGGTGAGTGTTCTTTCTCTACATCACTGGCAGCAAAAGCTATTAGGTGCAATTTTGATATTAGGCATTCTGATAGTTTTTGGATTTTTAAAAAAAGCATTTTATTTATTTACATTCTAGACATTGCCTGCCATCTTATTTCTGACGCGAAATAATATTTTGTCTTGACCACTTCAGTACAAGCTTTATTATATGGTCACCAAATGATAACCACTGTGAGATGGCCTCTCTTGTATTAAATCTGGGAGAACTGCTGTGTGGTATTCATTTTATAGAGCCCAGAATGAGCTCTATATAAATGTCACCAAATTTGAGTCATCACAAATTAATTTTTATAAAGAGCCAACAACACAATAGAGATCTAATTACTGAAAACCAACATAAAAGATCTCTTAATTTTCATAACCTCCTAATTCAGATCATTAAAAATTTATCAACATATTTTGGACATCACAACAGTGGCCAAGAATTAGGAGTCATTATTTATCCCAATGTGATCTCTATAAACATATACCACCCTGTGTTGAAACACTACCTAGAAATAAAACAGTCTGTCATACTTAAGCTGTAGTGTGACTATCAATAATTGATTATTATGCACTGTCTATTAAATGGTAGCCAACACTCCACTGATTGGACCATCTGACAGTGACATGCATTGTTACCATTATAATCATTGGTATATTACAATTTCTAAACAGTGACAATCATTCAAAAGATGAGCTCTCAACCATAATTACATTGTGGACATCAGAATGTGAAAATATTTAGTGAGCATGCCTCATTGACTACAAAACCAGTTTCAGACCACAGTATACTACAGACAATGATCACCACACAGAGACGACTACACTGCGACCATACACAGTGACTTATCACAAAGTGTCCATCACTCAGTGGATATCAATACAATCCACACCAGAATACACATACAGACACACACAGACAGACACACACACGCACAGATACACATACATGTGTGTGTGTTTATCTTAATATGTCCAAAAAAATTTTAAACACTAATCATCAATTAAAAGAAGATAATCTCAGAAATTTCTCTTTGAGATTTTGAAATGTACATCTTATTCTCTGGGTTTCTATTTCCTATCTCTCTCTCACACACACTCAGAGATACAGAACTGTGTATGAATTTCTTGAACATTTTCAATTGTTAATTTGCTTGAAATATATTCACAAGACTTCCAATGATCTTCCAATATCATGAATAGAAAATAAAATCTTAAGCCAGGCAATGGTGGTACACGCCTGCAATCCAAGCACCCTAGGAGACACAAGCATGAGATTTCTGATTTCGAGGCCAGCCTGGTCGACAGAGTGAGTTCCAAAACAACCAGGGCAATACAGTTAAACCCTGTCTCCAAGAAAACTAACAAACAAGCAAGCAAAGTAAGATCTTTTATCTAATTTATCTTGAGTTATCATGAAGGTAAATTATATTCTATTGTTTACAGCCTGGGAAACCACAAATCATTAAGACTGGAAAGATTGTAGAGCACATTAGATTGAAAACTTTTCTGTGAAATTTTACTTTTTGTATTAATCACTGTTAATTCACACTTGAATTTTGAAATCAGTTCCAAATTTCTATATTTATAGAAGAATAACTATTGAATTCACAATCCACAATAAGATCTGTTCTAAATTATTTATGTATTTTGAAATGAGAATAATTTTTAGGAGTATACTTAGTTGTGGAAATCACCTAGTTTGCTAGATGACAGCATTCTTATATTTAAAGTGACAGTATGAATTTAAATCAGTGGTGTCCAGGGCATCTAAAACTACACTGAAACTTCTTAATACATTTGAGCATAAATGTATATATATATACATGTGTGTGTGTGTGTGTGTGTGTGTATGTGTATGTGTATGTGTATATGTATATATACATGTATATGAATATAAAATTCTTATATGTGTATGTATATATACATATATGTGTATATAAATTAAATTTACATGCAATATATGTACATTATATATAAATGTAAATATACATTTAAATAAATAACATTAAATTAAATATGTTTAAATATAAGAAAAATTAAATAATTATAAAAGATGAAATGCTGTTATAAAGAAGAGGTAATTGAACATCTAAAGGAGTTAAGGAGGATGTCACATTAATCTGATTTGAATATATTGAATATATGTATGAGAGTGAATGATTTTGTATTTTACAATTTGTAATTTGTAAAAAATTATGTTTGACAACATTAATTCACTAAAATTTTCTTAACTATTATAGAAGGTTATGTCTAATTTCTTATAATCACTAAAAAATAATAAAAATTTGAAGCTACTAATATGCAGAATTTCTCCTAATGCTTTTTCTTCATTAGCTGCTAAGTAAGTCTTATTAAAATTTCAGACCACTCACAAACACTTCACTCATATATCAGCAGTGTAAATCAGAGTCAGAATAACAAACAAGAATCATCTGTGGTAGCACAACCTAGAAGATACTGCCAGGACTCAGCCTCAGTACCGGTTAGCATGAGGAATTATAAAGAGCACCTATAGATAATCTCAGCTGAGCTTCTCTCTGCAAAGTGAAAATAAGTGAAGATTTGAGACCTGTTATGTTTGCACAGCTTTCTCTATAAGCAAAGCTATCTAAGGTTTAGTGAGTAAACTTTGATGTGTTTTGATTCTCCCTCCAAATATCATGTGTACTCCACATGTTTTCATCAACACATGTATTACCTCAGCATGTGAACGTGAACAATATGACATTGCTGCCAAGAACCCATCATATGCCGAAAGAGAAACAATTTGACACATCTCCAGAAATATTCTTAATGTATTTCTGGTTATGGTATCCATGCAAATGCATGTCAACTGTTCAATGTAAAGTGGAAAAATTATAAGCCAAGAATCCTCTCTTACATTCTTCCTTTAATCTAATATCACTTCACCTCTCTATCATCACGTGCTAACATCAGTTTTCTGTATCTTCATGTGTTTGTTCCAGCAAAACACCTTCCCGTCCAACTGATTTTCTAAAGAACCTTTAAAATACAACTGCAAGTTTAAAAATATGGAT
Source organism: Apodemus sylvaticus (assembly GCF_947179515.1). Classification (NCBI taxonomy): domain Eukaryota; kingdom Metazoa; phylum Chordata; class Mammalia; order Rodentia; family Muridae; genus Apodemus; species Apodemus sylvaticus. The sequence continues at coordinate 1,315,566 of NW_026262998.1, forward strand.
ACTCTATAGTACAAGTTTGTGTGTTCCTATTAAACATCCTATTTTTCTTCTTCACAGATTTCTAACTGAAAGCTAAGACTAGCATCAAATTATACACTAGGACTTGACAAGTGATCAGATCTACAAAATTATTACATATATTGAAAACATCCTATGAGATTATACGACTTAATTTTTCAAATTGCTGTACATAATGTATCTTATTCAAATTTTTTATAGAATTAAGAAAAATTGAAGTGTACAATCCATTGATATTTTGTACCTCAACAAAAGTTGCATCTGAATCTTCCAAAACACAGAATTGTTTTCTAGACATATTTGCATGCTAAATTATTTAAATGAAATTAACTATAATAGTGAGTAAAAATTAATTTGATAAAATAAATATTTGATTCCCCTATCACAATGAAAATGTAATTTAATTAATATTGAAAATGTTTAAAAAACCGAACATTTTGACACTGCAGAAAAAAGTGTTTCAAGGTTCTCATGCACTTACATTTACTTATAAGACAATTATAAACAAACCTGACCAATGATTAAAAAAATGGTTAAAACTTTATGAACTGACTGTCCACGGTTTGATTTAGTTATCTTGTTTAAATGGCAGTTTCAATTAGCTTAAGATAAACTGTTAAGATATCCTACACTATGGCTGGGATTCAAGTACAACTAGAGAAATCCTACTAGGGGCTAGCTATCTACAAAACCAGCTCTTAAAGAGGCCAAAACTTTTTCAACATCTTTAGTATGAGAGCTGATAACTGTTTGTTTTTTTTTTTTTCCTAGAAGAACCTCTGTGATTCTGAATGTTGGTTTCAACAATGTGCTTTTCCACTTAAATTTACAGTTAAAATATGTAAGAAACTTTTGTCTGGTTTAAATATGTATATGTTTATAGCAACTTCACATTTGTTCCTGACTAGTTTTTAAGATATAAATATGTTCTGCATGTCTCATTTACAGAGTATTGATTTATAAGTTATTGATATGATTAAAAATTTATAGCATTGGTCACAGAAATTATACAATTTACCTTCATGATAACTCAAGAAAATTAAACAGAAGATATTACATTTTATATGTTTATTTGTTAGTTTTCTTGGAAACATGGTTTCTCTCTATTGCCCTGGTTGTCCTGGAACTCACTCTGTAGACCAGGCTAGCCTCAAACTCAGAAATATGCCTGCCTCTACCTGTTAGAGTGCTTAGATTACAGGCATGTACAACCATTGCATGGCTTAAGGTCTCAATTTCAATTCATGATATTGGAAGATTATTGGAAGTCTTGTGAATATATTTTGATCAAATTAACAATTGAAAATGTTCAAGAAAATCATAAACATATCTAAATTTCTGAGTGTGTGTGAGAGAGAGAGAGATGAATTAGAAAACCTGAGAATAAGCTGTATATTTCAAAATCTCAAAGAAAATTTTCTGAGATTATCCTCTTTTAATTTATGACTAATGTTTAAGAAATTATTTTGACAGATTAATATATATATAATCTCTCTCTCTCTCTCTCTCTCTCTCTCTCTCTCTCTCTCTCTCTCTCTCTCTCTCTCTGTGTGTGTGTGTGTGTGTGTGTGTGTGTGTGTTTGTGTGTGTGTTCTGGAGTAGATTGTAATATTAATGTGTAACTACAAAAGACCATATCTAGTCTTTAGTTCAACAGCTCATATCTGTTTACTAATGTCAGAGCGTGATGATCATTGATAGACGACCAATGAGTGAATGACAATATTGTTATTGCAAGAGTGCAATAAGCAGTGGGTGATTCACTAGTATGATGACCCATCTGATTTTGTTTCGTAGTGTGAATTAGACATTGAGCACCATTTTATGACAAACCTACAAAAGGCACAATTGATGGCCATTGTGTAGTGACAAATAATGTGATTGACACATTATGAAAGCAATTTATGCATTACAATTGTGTAATCATCACTGTACCAATCAAAATCTGTGATGGAAAGAATGTGATGGTTTAAGTAAAACAGTTAATTGGTGATTTGAAAATGTGTTGTTCACATTATTGTGATGTTATTGAAACGGTAACTGTGTGGTGTCAATTACCATACTGTTATGGAAACAATGTCATATATTGTGTTGGATAAACACTACATCACATTGCCTATGTGTGATGATCCCTTTGTTGAATACCCAGTGAATGTATACCCAATATTACGAAAACAATTAAAGGTTTCTCTTTCCTAGTCACTGTATGATAGCAATAAGATATGAAGACTATATGAAAACCAATAATTGATATCCACAGAGTGATGAACACTTTGTGATAAGTCACTGTGTACTGGTCACAGTGTGGTGTTCCCTGTGTGGTGGTCATTTTCTGTGCTATAATGTGGTCTGAAAACTGATTTTGGTGGTCAATGTGGCATGTTCACTGAAATATTGTCACATTCCGATGTCCACAATGTGATTATGATTGAGAGCTCATCTTTTGAATGATTGTCACGGTTTAATAATTATAATATACCAATGACTATAATGGTAACAATTTATGTCACTGTCAGATGATCAGTGGCAATTGACCACTGAATGTTGGCTACCATTTAATAGCCGGTACATAATAGTCAATTATTTGATAGTCACACTGTGACAGGTGAGGGTTGACAGACTGTTTTATTTCTATGGAGTGATTCAAACACCAGTTGTATATGTTTATAGAGGTCACATTGGGATAACTAATGACTCCTAATTCTTGGCCACTGTTGTGATGTCCAAAATATGATGGTAAATTTGTAATGATTTGAATTAGGAGGTTTGCAAATTAAGAGATCTTCTATGTTGGTTTGCAACAATTATGTCTTTACCGTGCTGTTGTCTCTTTATAAAAATTAATTTGTGATCACTCATATTTGGTGACATTTATATAGAGCTCATTCTGGGGTCTATGAAATGTATACCACAGAGCAGTTCTCCCAGATTTAATACAAGAGAGGCCATCTCACAGTGGCTATCACGTGGTGACCATACAATGAAAGATGTACATAAGTGGTCAAGACAAAATATTCCCTCACAGAGGATCCATCTTATGGCTGGAATCAGATAATTATTGCCTCCAGCTGTGTATTACCCTGTGACAATTACTGTGTCAGCATCAAACAGTGATGATCTTTCAATTGGTATCTCAGTAAATAGAAACAATATATAAGATAATCACACGATGTCCCATTACATAGTAGCCATTAACCTTTCACTATTACACTGAAGTCATCACACATAGACAGTAAGGCAATTTTAGATTTTATCCTCCCTTATCAATTATGTCCTTTTTCACCATATTTCCCTTTTGTTCTGTCCTGTAGTGTGAGAACCTGTCTCAGCAGGGCAGTCAGGATTTTACTTTTCCAGTGATAAATAAGAGTGAAAGGAGACCGGGGCACACAATGCAACAACTTTCACAATGGAGTTTTTTTTTTTTTCTTTTTTTAAAGGGGACAAAGAGTTTGTCTCTGGGAAAGAGAGTTGGGTTGGAAAGCCATGGTACTTTAGTCGACCATGTTTCATATACAATCAAATATTATATAAGTGCCACTGTATATTGCCTCTGAGCAGCTAATTTAGAAATTCCTTTCCTCTTTTGTTCCTGTTAGTTGGTTATAAAATCAATTAATATTCCAGATTTTGTCATTTTCAGTTCTCCATGTGAGTTCTGATTGCTGAAAAACAATACATTATCATCCCACTTCAACTTTTCCTAATTTTATGAGTTGCTATGTTTTAATTGTTGATTTGAGAGCTTAGTCACTTGTGTTCCCATAGTGGTTTTGCATATCACATACTTTGCTTATAATAGACAAGTGCAGGTTTCTGAAAATTTAAAAAAATGAGACATTAGTAACATAGAAGTTCATAGGTCTCTTTTAATTTTTTATACATAACTCCCTTAGTAACTTAAATTATATGGAGGGTTCTATGTGCTCAGGTGTGCAAACAATATGATCAGAAAGTAGATTATGAGGAAGTAATTCTTTCTACCCTGCAGATTATTGCAAAGAAATTATGCATTGTAGAATTTTGAGCAAGAACCTTTATCTATCAAGATATCTTGTAAGACAATGACCTCAGCTGTACATTATCATTACTGATATATATCAGTGTGTGTGTGTATACACACACACATATATATATGGCTACAGTTTCATAGTTTCATGCATCAATCTATATATCTTTGTTTCTCATTGTTGTGTCTGTGTGTGTGCTTATTTGTATAAGCATGTGTGTGTTTGGAGTGGTGTGTGCACAAGTGTAATTCATTCATAATGTCCAAATAATTGAAGAGTCACCATGAATGGTATTATAAATTATTTTCAGCTACAAGCAAAAGGGTGCAGATGAACAGATAGTTAGTACAAAGATCAAATGATTCCAGACCAACCTTCCTGTTCTATCACTGTTCTTTTGGTCTGATTGTTACTGGTCTACTTCTGTTTTTCCATATAGAGTAGAATGACATTACTCTAATGGTGTAATTCAGGGCCTGACTCTTCCTCTTATTTCTCCACTTAAGTATCATCACTTTCTTCTTTAGCTAATCTGCTGAAACAGGAGTAGGCTGTGGATATGGCTAGAAACAGGTTCTTCACAATAATGCCTTACAAGTTCTTACTCTCTTTATTGATTCAAAACTTCATTAATCCCAATAAGCCCCAGGAGCAATAAACACTTAGGTACTGTCCCAAAAGCGTCCTGACAGGTGACTATTCAAGAACATAAGTAAATAATACCCAACATAGGGAGAAATAAGAAATCAAAAATCCCCTTACAATAGGGACCAAATTGAAATACATTCGGAAAAAAAAAAAGAGAAAAAGAGGAAACTCCATTATTTTTTTAAAATTTACTGCCCATGGTCATGGATATATATTAAACAGTACAGTTCAAATAACAGCAAAGTAGGACAGGGGATCCAAAAAGTTGTGTACATTTTGTTCGATAACAATCTACAACATGACATTCATTTTACAAAGAAATAGAGCCTCTCCTCGAATGAAAAAAATATATATATATCATGTTTTGTATTGTATAGAAGGATTAACTTTCTATAAAAGTATGTACGTTTTTCCTATTGTACCAATATACTGAATAAAGGACCAGGGTGGTATAATAGTCACTTTTTGTATTATTATATTAAGATTGTTAATAAAAGTAATGGTATAGCTATAAAATGTTTATTTTATGAATATATACCACAGGGCCGTTCTCCCAGATTTAATAAAAGAGAGGCAACCTCATAGTGGCTATCACTTGGTAACCATGTAATGAAGGATGTACATAAATGGTCAACACAAAATATTCCTTCATAGAGGATCCATATTATGGCTGGCATCAGAGAATTATTGCCTCCAGCTGTGTATTTCCCTGTGACCATTTCTGTGGGAGCATCATACAGTGACTATTTTCAATGGCTATCACAGTAAATAGAGCCAATATATAAGACAGTCACACAATGTGTCATTACATAGTAGCCATTAACCATTCACTATTACACTGAGGTCATCACACATAGACAGTAAGGCAACTTTTGGACTGTATCCTCCCTTATCAATTATGTCCTTGTTCACTGTATTTCCCTTTTGTTCTATCCTGTGGTGTGAGAAACTGTCTCAGGAGTGCAATCACGAACCACCTGTGCAATAAGGCATCAAATTGTAATCCATTTCGAAAAAGAAAAAAAGAAAAAAAGAAAAAAAAAGAGGAATCTCCATTTTTTTTAATTTACTGTCCATGATCATGGATAAATGTTAAACAGTACATTTCAAATAACAGCGAAGTAGAACAAGGGATCCAAAAAGTGACATACATTTTGTTTGATAACAATCTGCAACCTGATAATTCGTTTTACAATGAGTAAGAGCTTCTCTTTAAAAGAAAAATATATACATCGTGTTGTGTATTGTATAGAAGGTTTACCTGTGAAAAAAAGTATATAATTTTTTCCTTATTGTAGCAATATACAAAAATATGTTCCAAGGTATTTTAATGGTCATTTTTTTGTATTATTATATGAAGATCGTTATTAAAATAATGTTATGGTTATAAAATTTTTTATGAATATATTTTTTAGTTAGGCAGTGGTTGGACATGCCTTAATCCCAATATTTAGGAGGCAGAATGTATATTTCTGATTTCGAGGTCAACCTGTTCTACAGAGTGAGTCCCACAATATCCAATGTTATACCTAGAAACCCTGTTTCAATAAACTAAAATAACAACTCTAAACAAATTATTTTAAACATATATTTTATTTGTTTAACCTTTAAATATTTCTGTGTCCTCCTTTTATTTTTTTAAACTACAAACTCATGCAAAAACAAGACAATAAATGTCTGAGGTACAGACCTGGAAAAATAGACAGAACAACAATTGGAAGAGTAGATTTGAATTTACACCCCAAAATTTTATGTACAAATAAAAGAACCAAATTCAGGGTCTCTTTCTTTTGTGAATCAGTCAGGAGTAAAGCTTGCATTGTATCTTCTGTAGCTTGCTGAAGAAAAAAAAACAGAGAATACCCTGTTTATTGAGAAATTATTGAATTTTGATGTCCCAAGGAACAGTAGGAATTTACTATGACACTATATTCTTCTGAATTAAAGATCAATATCCACCTGCCTTTGATTGGTCAAGACAATAGTGAAGTATCAATACTAGGAACCAAGAAACCTACACATAGGATGAGAGACACCAAAAAATGTACCAGTACCCTAAAAATCAACATCCTGACATGCCTCTCATAGAGTATTGTGGTCCTTGATCCACTTGGAAATAAACTTTTCACAAGGTGACAATGATGTTTCTATTTTCATTTTGATACATACTGGTTTCCATTTATGTCAGCACAATTTATGGAAGACACCTTTTATTCCAATGTGTATTTTTGACTTTTTTCTTGAGATCAACAATCCCTGTGTGGTTTTATTTCTGGGTCTTCAGTTCTACTCTATGAGTAATTTTCTCTATCTCTATACCAGCACCATTCCATTCACATCAGTATTGCTCTGTAGTGGAACTTGAGTTCATGGATAGTTATTCCTCCATAACATTTTGTAGCCTTAAGAATAATTGCTACTTTGGGTTTTTCAGATAAATTTCAGAATTGTTTTTTCTAAATTCATGAAAAATTGTGTCAGTGTTTTGATGGGGATTTGGTTGAATGTGTGGAATGCTCTTGGTAAAATTGCCTTTTTTATAATATTTTTCTACCTTTTCAGAAGAGTGGGGGAACTCTTCCAACTTTGCTGGACAGTTGAGAATATGCAGAGACTAAGCTACCTACCAGGGAAATACAAGGTCAAAAGCCCTTGACACATATATACCATAAATCTGCCTGGTCGTTCCTCAGTTGGAGAAGATGTTCCTAATCCTAGAGAAACTTGAGGCTCCAAAGAGGGGGGAGGGTGCCAGGTATGAGGGGAATAGGGTGAGCAGCCCCTTGGAGGCAAAAAGTAGGAAGAGTAGAATGACAAATTATGGGAGGCAGGAATAGGAGGGGGTAATGTCTAGAATGTAAATTAATAAAATATAAAAAATCCAAAAACTATCAGAATGCCTAATATCAAAATTTCACGTGATAGAACTTACTGCCAATGATGTAGAGAAAGAGGAACCCTCCCCTACTGGTGGAAAGATTGCAACATGAGATAACCGCACAGAGAATCAATCTGGAGTTTCCTCATTAATTGGGAAAGGGTTCTACCAGAAGACACATTCATGGGCATGTATGCCAAAGTTGCCCCTTCATAAAACAGGAAAACGAGTCGATTTATTGTCATAATGTCCTCATTTGTCATTGTAGAACCTGGAAACAAGCCAGATGTTCCACAATAGAAGATTAGATACAAAACATGTTCATTTTCACCGTGGAATATCAGTAAGGTATAAAGATTGAGGATATCATGAGTGTTGCAGCCACGTGGAGGTAACTAGAAAACAATATTCTCAGGGAACTTACTCCAACCCAAAAGGACATGCATGGAATGTACTCAGTAATATGTATAATTAGTCTAAAAAGCACAGAAAACCTACTCAACCCACAGGATTCAAGAAATTTATCAAGCCAAATACCCAACTGACAATGCCTAAATCAACCTGGGACTGGAAGAAAGACCCATGTGTGTGATGTGGAATATGTGGGAGGGAAGGAATATAGAAAGAGGAGACATAGAGAGGAAGGGGAAAACATGATGAGATAATAGAAAGGGAATGGGACTTATTTCTTCAGCATCAACAGCAGACAGAGTGGACACAAGTAACATTGGAAGTTAAAGTGGGGAGCATCCAGAATGCACAAGAGATCTCAGATGTGAGAGATGCTCTGGAATCACACGGAGGGACATTGCTTGAAATGCTCATAATGTGGAGGGCGAACATGTAGAGTAAACCACCAGCAGAAAGAAAGGAGAACAAGTGTAGGAATGTGGTTGCAATTCTACCTTCAAGTTCTGATCCAGAAATGTTCCTATTTGCAAGAATTGCAGGGGTACAAATGGAAAAGATCATAAGACAAAGGAAATCAAGTGACAGGCCCAATTTCGGATCCAGTTTCTTTGTATGCTGAGGCCTGACACACTTTTCTGTTGCTGTTGTGTGTTTGCAGACCTGTAATAGGTACCCTCTGAGAGGTCCAACAAGCAGCAAAACGTTAGATGAAGATACTAGCACACAAGCAATGGAGACAAGCTGGGCAAGCCTGTGATTGAATAAGGAAAATATGGATGAAGATGATGAGGAGGGACACTCCCTTGGGAGGTCCAGCAGTCTCAATTGACCTAAATCTCCAAGATGTTTTAGAAACTGAGCCACCAACCAGCCAGCATAAACAGGCTGATAGAAGGTACAGGAATCATATATAGCAGAGCAGTGCCTACTCATGTCACTCTTTGAGAAAATCTGGCTAACCACTGAGACCCATGAGGATAAAGTTTGTTGGTATGTCTGCAGGGTTGATAATAAGTCATAAGGTCATCCTTTTGGAAACTGCAGAGACAGGGCCTTTAAGAGATGGGGAGTAATTAGGGAGCTGACTGGGATGAAGGTAATATCTGAACAATAAATAATAATTTAGAAAAGTAGTTCAGAACAAGTCCTCTTATAAAACTTATTCAAAACTACTGAATAAAATGCTCAAAACAATATTTAGAAACACATCAAAATCATCACCCAACATAATTATGTATCACCTCAGGGATGTTGAGAGGTTTAAATTAACAAAAAAATAATAATAATCCATTGGAAAAAATGTATAAACAAAGTATAGGAAATCAGATAATGAACTCTTGATACTGAAAACACTGTGACAAAATTTAATGCTACTTACTTCACAAAGTATTTATTAAGTGAGGGATAGATGTTTATGAAAAAAAGATAATTAAGGCAGTATAGAGTATAACGGTAGAAAACATTGAGCAAAGTTCAGAGAAGATAAAAGAAAATTCTTCCAAAATGAGGCACAAGGCAAGACTGCCTGTTCTATCACTTTCATAAACAGCTTGAAGTTGTTTCCCACGTATGAAAACAACTAAATGAGATCCATGGAATACACATTAGAAAAGAAGAAATAAAAGAATCTCTACTTACAAATGATAACATAATACAGTTGACTGATGCATTTTTTTTTTTAGCAGAGAGTATCTGAATCTGATAAAACATTTATCAAAGTGCAATTTACAGTCAATGGAGATGTAAAAGTAACTGATTAAGAAATTTGTTGTCATTCATAATACAAATCAAAAACGTTCTGAGAAGTAAATCAGGGAAACAACACAGTTAACAATAGCCAAATATAAGTTTTAAATATCTTGGCCAGCGTTAAAACAAGTAAGTGTAAGATCTGCAGAAAAAGAAATATAAGTACTAAAGAAAAAAAAACCAAATATGTAAATGAAAATCAGGATTAACATTGTGAAAGTAGATGTTATCCCAAAGTAATCTACAAATTTAATTCAATTTCTATGAAAATTCAACACATTTATTATAAACCTTATACTTATAATTCTTACAATCAAATGGACAAAAATTTAGAATCGCTAAAAGAATGCAAAATAATCAAAGAGTTTTGTGAGAAATTGCCATCACTTACCTCTAGCAGTTCTACTGTAAAATAATGATAATAATTGCCTGGCATTTGTACAGAAACATACTGGTTGATAAATGGAATTGAAAAATAATCCCCAAAATAAACACATCTATGGACATATGAACTTCGATAAAATATTTATTCATTCATCTGACACAAGTAGCATCCTCAAAAAATTGTGCTACTCTTTCTGAATGCTCATATGTGGGAGAATTAATATATATCATGTTAATCACCCTGCACAAAAGTAACATCTAACAAAATAAATGAACTTAAAATGAAAATAGGAACTTTGGAACTCATAAAATGAAAGTAGGAAATATCAATGAATTGCATTGATAATTCTGCAAGAGTCCATTTTCTGAGTAGATAATAAATGTCTAAGCTAGTAAAATCAACAATTGATACATTGAACATCATGAAATTACAAGGTTCCTGTAAGGCAAAAATAATTAGACAAAATTGAAGCCTATAAATTAGGAAAAGTTGTGGACAAACTCTCTGTTTGAAACAGGGCTATTATCCAAAACATATAAGGAACACAAGAATGATTGCAATTCAGCTTCATTTCATCTTTCCCTTTTTTTAAAGTTTACCTTTGATGGTAGCCTAGGGGAATGCATAAGAAAAGCCCCCGAACACTTGTCTTTTTACACAAGTTAAATCCCTCTCATCTCCCTGCCTCCAGTAAAGAAAATGTAAAAGTTCAAGAACAATACCTTTGGACTAGTCAGCCTCTGTTTTGGAGAATGCAGCATGTAATATTCTTCACTTTTTAATTTTCAGAAATTATGATAAGCAGTGAAGTATTTTTTTATCCTGACAGGCTAAAATTACTGAGGCTCAATTGATTGCCCATCTCAAGGCCACCTCCTTCAGGAAGATCCATATTCCTGCTTAAACATTATTACGCAGACACCAAGATCACTTCTTAACCTGTTGGTTTTACTGAAATAGCACACAAGCTTATTTCTGCCTCATGCGCAACACTGTACACTCCCAATTTTTTCTTCTAAGTATACACAGACTATTCCACATGTATATGGATGTATCCAGAAATAACTGTTTGAAAATCGTAGGAGCTGTTGTTGCTATAACACTGGTAACATCACTGGGGATTACAATGGTTCTCCAGGATACAAAAGAAACTCAGATAATGTCCTGTTGATGTCATGGGTAATAACATGTCACATGGGAACTGAGTACTTAGTTACAACCCTAAGAAGAAATGTTTCATCGCTGGCTTAAACTCAGCTATTAAACAACACAAACTGCCAAATAGTGCTAAAAATCCATCCCATTTTGTATGATGAGGACAGACACTGTGTCTCGTACAAGTTTATGACCAATCATCCTTAAAAAGCAGGCAAGGCAATTTTCAATTCGAGATGTTGGATAGAATAATAATCATATAGGTCATTCAATCCTTAAAAGATGCCCACATTTCTTTAACTGACATATAATGCAGCAATAATAATACTGGCGACCATTTGATTAATTCTTGACAGAGGAAAATGAAATAGTGGAGGAGCAAAAAAAGAAATTCCTTGAGTTGAAATATGTGTTCTCTTCTCTACAACAAATATATCAAATTTGTGCCTAGATATAGCACTCTGTAAGTTTTATATTATCTATCTAAAGTCAGAAAACAATAGATTTTGGCTAAAGGAACAATAGGGTTGAGACAAGACAGTTGACACATTGCGTGCATAGCATGAAGGAAGCCCAAACCTAAGTGACTAGTAATTTCCTCATTATACTTGGTGGCACCATTTCTTTCTTATTCTTTATTTATATCCCAAATGATTTCACCTTTCCCAGTTCCCCATCTCCCCAGATGCCATATAAGGTTTCTTCTTTCCACCCTTATTTCTGGGAAGTAGAAACAAGTTGATTGTGTCTCAAGGATAACCTGTAAAGGCAAGGGACATCAACACTCATTTTACAGTGGAGCATACTTGAGCTTTGTAAATTATTTTAAATATATTGTTTCTACATAGGATAATGAATTTTGCTTGTGAATATGTATTTATATTTGAAATCATACTTACCAAGGGCCCATTTGGAAATCAGAGGACAAATGGTATGATGTGGTTCAATTATTTAGCCAATGGTTTAGCTATTCATTTATTTTCCATTGGAGAGAGCTCACTAATCTCATTGAGATATTTCTTGAACAAGGCCATTTTAAAGATTTATCAATTTATTTACCATTCTGTATTGAGCTAAAGATATAATTAAAAACCCTTCAAAGTAATATAATATAGAAAGCTGTACTAGAACATTATGAAAAGAAATACTTCCTAAATTGTGAATATTATTTCTCGTTTTTACCATAGAGACTAACAGTGAACACAGTTGACTTTTATATCCCTACATGCTGAATTTCTATTTTTTTTTCCATTTAAAATATTCTCTGATATAACATTCTATAGCCTTATCTTTTATAGGGCATAAATCATACACAACACCAGTCATTTGTCTATATTTAAAAAAAATATATGACTACAAGTGATAAAGTTGCAATGAATCTTTTCAGATTTCTTCCTAAGGATGCTGGGCTAGAAAATCTATTAGGAAGACATGGATATTAAAAAAGCAAAAGGATAAGGAGCAATACCTATTCCCTCTGATCTGAGACCCATATAAACAGATACTATAACATAAATATGCATGGTTTCGATAGAGATACATTGATTTTTGTGACAGTCAGTGTGAACCACTATTGGCAGAGGTATGGTGATTCTTTAGGTTTGATTTTTATATCCTTGACATCACTGCCTGTTAAAATCCTTCATTCTACCCTTCAATAAGGTATGATAATCTTCTCACTTATATTGAGTTTTTGTTCTTTGTATCTGAGTCCATTGTTTCCTTGTGGAGTCATTTGTAGTAGTACTAGGTAGTAGTTGTAATAGGTGTCAATTTCTGAGTATAAGAGAATGTTTTTACACATCATCTTAGTGACATTTTTTAACAGTTGTTGGTTCAACTACTTTTTCAGAACATTTGAATTGATTTATCTTTCTCTCAAAGCAGTGACAAGGGCTTCATCATGTGTTACAGATATTAGACTGGAAATAATCTAGATATCCCTGCATAGAGGAATTTAAAACAAACGTATATCTCTTACACTAAGCAAAATAACAGAGATGATAAATGCAATGATATCTTCATTTTCTTAGAAAACCAGCAACAGGTTTTGTTGATTCCTTTTGAGTTCTCTCTGTTTTCACTTATTTGATTTCAGCAGTGAGTTGATGATTCCCTGCATTCTACTCCTTTTTGCTGTATTAGCTTCTTTCTGTTATAAAGCTTCCAGATGTGCTGTTAAGTTGCTATTGTGTGTTTTCTGCAGCTTCTTTTGGAGGCACACAGACCTATGGATATTCCTCTGAGGATAACTTTCATTGTACCCCATAAATTTGGTAATGCTGTGCCTTCATTTTTATTAAATTCTAAAAAATTAATTTGTTTTACCTCTTTATTAACAAATTATTTGTTTTATTTCCATATTTCTACCTTGTCCAATATATCATTGAGTAGAGCATTGTTCAGCTTCCAGGTGTATGTAGGCTTTCTGTTGTTATTGTTTCTATTGATTGCAACCTTTTCTTCATAGTGATCTGATAGGAGGCATGGGATTATGTGGATCTTCTAATATCTGCTTTGGTCTGTTTTGTGACTAATGCTATGGTCATTTTTAGGAGACAGTACGATGAGTTGCTGAAAAGGTATATTCATTTAATCTATTAAATCCATTTGGCCAAAAACTCGTTACTTTCACTCTGTCTCTGTTTATCTTGCCTTTCCCTGATCTGTCCATTGAAGAGTGTTGGGTGTTGAAATCACTCACAATTATTGTGGGGTGAGAAGTGTGCTTTAAGCTTTAGTAAAGTTTCCGTTATGAATGCCGGTGACCTGGTATTTGTATCATAAATATTCAGAATTGAGAGTTCTTGGTAGATATTTCCTTTGATGAGCATGAAAAAACCTTCTGTTTTTTGTTTGTTTGTTTGTTTTTGCTTTTTGAGTGACTTTAGTTTTAAAGTCTCTTTTATTTGATGTTAGAATTTCAAATCCAGCTCGTTTCCTGGGACCATTTGCTTGGAAAAACCTTTTCCAGCCTTTTACTCTGAAATAGTGTTGGTCTTTGACACTGAGAGGAGTTTCATGTATACAGCAAATATTGAGTCCTGTTTACATATCCAGTCTATTAGTCTATGTCTTTCCATTGGTGGAATTGTGTGCTTTGATTTTAAGGAATATTAAGGAATAGTGATTTCTATTTCCTGCTATATCTAATATAATTTTTATTGTTTCTGTTCTTATCTCCCTGTGGATTTGTTGAAAGAAGAGTTATTTCATGGTTTTCTAGTGCATAGTTTCCTCCTCATCTCCTTTTATTGTTTTTTGTTTTTTCTGTTTTTGTTTTTGTGTTTGTTTTGTTTTGTTTTGTTTTTCCATTATAAGTATACTTTGAAATGCGGGGTTTTTGGAAAGATACTGTGTATATTTTGTGGGGTTTCTTTTGTTAGTTTCTGTGTGTGTGTGTGTGTGTGTGTGTGTGTGTGTGTGTGTGTGTGTGTGTTGGTGTGTGTGTGTGTGTGTGTGTGTGTGTGTGTGTGTGTGTGATGGAGTACCTTGGTATATCCATCTATGGTAATTAAAAGTTTGATGGATATAGCAGTGCGGGTTGGCATTTATGTTACCTTAGTTTCTGTAAGATATCTGCGCATGCTCTGGAATTCCTATTCTCTGGGGAGATGTCCAGTGTAATTCTGATAGGTCTACTTTTAAATGTTTTCTGGCTTTATCCCCAAATGATTTAATATTCTTAGTTTAGTGCATTTGTTGTTTTAATTATTATGTGCTGGGAGGAATTTCCTTTCTGGTCAAAACTATTTAGAGATCTGTAGCCTTCTTGGACATCCATGTGCCTCTCTTTTTTTAGGTTAGGGAAGTTTTCTTCTATTATTTTGTTGAAGATATTTACTGGTCCTTTAAGTTTGAATTCTTCACATTATTATATACATATAGTCCTTAGGTTTTGTCTTCTCTTTTTTCCAGGATTTTCTTCATGTTTTGGGTCAGAAGCTTTTTGTTTTGTGAATTTTCTCTAATTGTTGTGTCAATGCTTTCTGTGGTATCATCTATATCTGAGATTCTCTCTTCTATCTCTTTTATTCTGTTGTTGATGCTTGCATCCATAACTCCTGACTTCCTTCCTAGGTCTTCTATGTTCAGATTGTTTCCTTTTTTGATTTCTTTATTGTTTCTAGATCCATTTTTTTTTTATCCTGGATGGCGTTGTTCAGTCCCTTTACCTGTCTTTTTTTGTATGTTCTTGTAGCTCTTAAAGCATTTCTCTCTGTTTACTTGTGTTTTCCTATATTTCTTTAAGGGAATATTTCTGTTTTAATTAAAGGTCTCTATCAGCATGCAAATCTTGCTTTTCTGGTGTGTTGTGGTGTCTGGAAATTTTTGTTTTGGGACACTTGGGTTGCAATGGTGCCTTATTGCCTAGATTTTGCTTAGTAATCTTTGTAAGTTTAGTGTTTTGTCATCTCATTCTCTGTGGTGTTACATGAGCCTGCTGTCACAGACTGGTTCTTGTTTCCCTTATGTGCATTACAACCTATCTCAGCACCCCTAGATGACAGGCTTTCCCATATCTCAGAGTGCTATGGCTCTGTGCATCTCCTGGGTGCAGGTGAGTCCCTGGCAGACTGAGTCCCAAGTAATCTTACACTTGAGTTTTTTCTGGTTTCTGGAATGTTACAATTTGCTCAGTAGCAGGAGTGAAGATGGTGACCTAACATCTAACTATAATTTGAATGGACAATAGTAAATTAATTATTGCCTCAGTATATTGTATCAGATAAGTGTATTTGTTATAGCTATAACAGATATAGCTTTTCTTCCAGAGTTGCTGACAGCCGTCTTTGAAGACTATTGGATAGTGCAAAATTGACATTTTCACTCATTCAAACAAATTGTGGTGCAACTACCACTATTTCTAATTTCATGTGATTCCCTTTATAAACTGTTGATTTAGAGCTTAGTCATTTGTGTTATCCATGGTTTTGTTAATTAGTGCATCCTTGTGTATATTAACATGTCCACATTTTTGGAAATAATGAAAGTAGTTCACAATGAAGTGTTAGCTACCAATTGTCAGGAGACTTTAGTAACATAAAAGTCCATAGGTCTCCTTCTCCCTGATGATTTTTCACCATGGTACACTCTGTGCGACTTTTCAACTTTATGCTAGGTTCTATGGTACAGAGGTGTGCAAACAACTATAATCAGGAAAGAGTATATGAAACATTGATTCTCTCTACCATGTGAATAATACCAAAGAAAATATCCATTGTAGAATTGGAAGCAAATACCATTATCCATCAAAATATCTTGTAAGAACATAACCTCAACTATATGCTTTTGTAATCTATTTATGATTTTATATCATTTTATCAATCAATCAACCTCTAGTATAGGAAAACAATATTGGAAATGACTAATTTAATTTTAGGTTCTTCTCCTTTTATTGCAATCGTAATTACAAAGCTTGAAAACCTGTTAACAGTCATATGTATATTTTATAATTAATTTTTTAAATCACAAATATGTGGTGGATCTATTTGTCTTGATTAGGTATGAATACTCAAGGATTAACAATATTGTATGGTCTATGAAGAAGTTGGGGACACTTTGGAAAAGTCTTTATAATTTGACTTGTGCATATCTAGAAATATTAAGTTATTGTCTTAAGATATTATGGTTTTGATGATGTAATGTATGAGACATTTATGTAAAGTCTATAATCTGCATGATATGTTAATCTGCTGTGGCATTGTCTTCATTAAAGTGTTTGGAAAATCTAGTATGAGCTTTACATGTCCTAAAAGCAAGAGACAGTACATGTCTCTTAAATTAAGCTGTACTCAAATAAAATTTGTTAATTAACAATATGTATTAAAATATAATTTTAAGCAATTGTAAGCCATGAGCGATCTATTTTAATTATCAATCTACAAATAAAAAGCCTGATTATTTAACGTTTTACTCAACAGTGGCTGTAGCACATAATAAGCAGGAGAAATATTTAAGGTTATAAATAATGAATCTAAGTGTTTCTATTTCTCTATCATTAGAGGAGCTGTTTTGACTGTATGCATACATTTACAAAACTTTAGGGATAAACAAATTTAAAAATGTGTATTTGGAATAATGATTATTGAATTTGCCTAAAAAGTTTGCTATGCAAAAGACCAAATATTAGTATTCTTCACAAACCAATGTAATGGATCTTTGGACTAAGGAATAAACATAGTTCTTTTATAAAATATTTTTCTGATTCTATCTTAAAATTTTGCGTTGACATAGCAACAGACTCATAATCAGGTGCTCAAATTTTACTTGGAGGTGAAGAAATATGAATTGACATTAATGGTCCCTTTACCAAAAGACTGTTGTGAAATGGCCAACAATTGACTTTTTTTGTAAAGAAATTATCACTCAGAAGTTAATTGTATATGGGTTTAGGATTTTCATTCCCCATGAAACTACCAAATAGGGTTTTAATTTCTCTTGTGGCAATCTTGAGGAGAGGTATTAACAAATTAATATTTTCTCAAAGCTTTTAAATCATTTAAATTGAATAAACTGTCTTTTTTGTAAAATTATTTTTATTTTCTATATTCTATGTTTACATTCCAAATGATTTCCCCTTTCCCATATACCCCTTTCCCCCTATGTCCAATGAACCTTCTTCTATCCATCCATTCTCCAGTCACCTCCCTCCTTTTTCTCTGTCCTTATATTTCCCTCCAATTCTAGATCAATCCTTTCCAGGATCAGGACCCTCTCCCACTTCTTCATGGGAATCATTTGTTATATGATTTGTGCCTTCGGTATTCAGAGCTTCTGGGCTAATTAATATCCACTTATCAGAGGTTGCATTCCATGTGTATTCTTTTGTGATTGGGTTACCTCACTTAGGATAATATTTTCCAGATCAAACCATTTGCCTAAAAATTTTGTGAATCCATTGCTTCTAGTTGCTGTGTAGTATTCAATTGTGTAAATATACCACATTTTCTGTATCCATTCCTCCTTTCAGGAACATTTGGGATCTTTCCAGCTTCTGGCTATTATAAATAAGGCTTCTATGAACATAATGGAGCATGTGTCTTTATTCCATGCTGAGGAATCCTTTGTGTATATGCCCAGAAGAGGTATAGCAGGGTCCTCTGGAAGTGTCATGTCCAGTTTCCTGAGGAACCTCCATACTGATTTCCACAGTGGTTGTACCATCTTACAGGCCCACCAGCAGTGGAGGAGTGTTCCTCTTTCTCAAACTCCTCGCGAACACCTGCTGTCTCCTGAGTTTTTGACCTAAGCCATTCTGACTGGTGTAAGTTGAAATCTCAGGGTTGTTTTGATTTGCATTTCCCTAATGACTAATGATGTTGAGCACTTCTTAAAGTGCCTCTTGGCTATCCGAAATTCTTCATGGGGAAAATTTTTTTTTAGATCTGTACCCCATTTTTAATAGGGTTATTTGGTGCTCTGGGGTCTGACTTCTTTAGTTCTTTGTATTTATTGCATATTAGCACTCTATCAGATGTAGGGTTGGTGAATATCCTTTCCCAATTTGATTGTTGCCATTTTGTCCTTTTAACAGTGCCATTTGCCTTTCAGAAACTTCGAAATTTTATGAGGGCCCATTTGTCAATTCTTGATCTTAGAGCATCAGCTATTGGTGTTCTGTTCAAGAACTTTTCCCCTGTGCCCATGTCCTCAGGGTCTTCTACACTTTCTTCTCTATTAGTTTAGTGTGTCTGGTTTTACTTGGATGTCTTTGATCCACTTGCAGTGAAGTTTAGTACATGGAGAAAAGAATGGATCAATTTGCATTCCTCTGCATACTGACCTCCAATTGAACCAGCACCATTTGTTGAAAAGGCTATCTTTTTTCCGCTTGATGTTTCCAGCAACTTTGTTGAACATCAAGTGACCATAGGTGTGTGGATTCATTTCTGGATCTTCAATTCTATTCCAGTGGTCCACTTGTCTGTCACCGTGCCAATACAATGCAGTTTTTTTTTTTTTTTTTTTTTTTTTAACGCTATTGCTCTGTAGTATTGCTTGAAGTCAAGGATAGTGATTCCCCCAGAATTTCTTTGTTGAGAATAGTTTTAGCTATCCTGGGTTTCCTGTTATTCCAGATGAATGTCAGAATTGCTTTTTCTAACTCTGTAAAGAGCTGAGTGGGATTTTGACGAGGATTGCGTTGAATCTGTAGATCACTTTTGGCAAGAAGGCCATTTTAACTATATTAATCCTGCCAATCCACCAGCATGGCACATTTTTCCATTTTCTGAGATATTCTTCGATTTCCTTCTTCAGAGACCTGAAGTTCTTGTCATATAGATCTTTCACTTGTTTGGTTATACTCACACCAAGATACTTTATATTGTTTGTGGCTATTGTTGAAGGGTGTCATTTCCCTAACTTCTTTCTCAGCCTGCTTAACATTTGAGTATAGGAAGTCTACTGATTTGCTTGAGTTGATTTTATAACCATCCACTTTGCTGAAGTTGTTTATCAGCTGTTAGAGTTCTCGGGTGGAGGTTTTCGGGTCACTTAAGTAGACTATCATGTCATCTGCAAATAGTGATAATTTGATTTCTTCATTTCCACTTTCTATCCCCTTTACCTCCTTATGTTATCTAATTGCTCTAGCTAGAATTTTAAGTACTGTATTGAAAAGATATGGAGAGAGGACTGCCTTGTCTAGTCTCTGATTTTAGTGGGATTTCTTCAAGTTTCTCTCCAGTTAGTTTGATGTTGGCTTCTGGTTTGCTATATATAGATTTAATGATGTTTAGGTATGGGACTTGAATTCCTGTTCTAAGACTTTTAGCATGAAAGGATGCTGAATTTTGTCAAATGCTTTTTCTGCATCTAATGAGATGATCATGTTTTGTTTTTTTCTTTGAGTTTGTTTATGTAGTAGATAGCATTGATGGATTTCCTTGTATTGATCCATCCCTGCATCCCTGGGAAGAAGCCTACTTGATCATGGTGGATGATCCTTTTGATGTGTTCTTGGATTCTGTTGGCAAGAATTTCATTAAATATTTTTGCATCAAAATTCAGGAAATTGGCCTGAAGTTCTCTTTGTTAGTTGGATCTTTGTGTGGTAGCAGCGTTATTGGATTTCATAAAACGAATTGAGTAGGGTTCCTTCTGTTTCTATTTTGTGGAATAGTTTGAAAAGTATTGGTGTTAGGTCTTCTAAGAAGGTCTGATAGAATTCTGTACTGAAGCCATCTGGTCACGTGCTTTTTTTGGTTGGGAGACTTTCTATGACCGTTTTTATTCTTCAGGTGTTATGGGACTGTTTACATGATCTATTTGATCCTGCTTTAGTTTTGGTGTTAGATATCTGTCTAGGAAACTGTCCATTTCCTCCAGATTCTCCACTTGTTTTGAGTATAGGCTTTTGTAGTGGGATCTAATGATTTTTTTGAATTTCCTCAGTTTCTGTTGTTATATCTCCCTTTTCATTTCTATGTTTGTTAATCTGTATACTGTCTCTGTGCCTTTTGCTTAGTCTGGCTAATGGTTTATCTATCTTGTTGATTTTCTCAAAGAACCAGGTCCTGGTTTTGTTGATTCTTTGTATGGTTCTTTCTTTCTACTTGATTGATTTCGGCCCTGAGTTTGATGATTTCCAGCCTTCTACTCCTCCTGGTTGAAATAGCTTCCTGTCAATCTTGAAATTTTTTTGTTGCTGTTGTTGTTTTGTTTTTTGTTTTTTTTTTGTTTTTTTTTGTTTTTTTGTTTCGTTTTTTTGTTTGTTTGTTTGTTTGTTATAATTTGATAGTTTATCTTCTTTAGGGTTGATGAAAGAAGACAACTATCTTGCTCTTTCCAGGGTGAAGTTTCCCTCCTTGTATTGGTATTTTCACCTATTATCCTTTCTAGGGCTCGGTTTGTGGATAGATACTGGGTAAACTTGGTTTGGTCATGGAATATCTTAGTTTCTCCATCTACGGTGATTGAGAATTTTGCTGGGTATAGTAGTTTTGGCTGGAATTTGTGCTCTCCTTGAGTCTGCATGAGATCTGCCTAGGATCTTCTAGTTGTTATAGTCTAGGTGAGAAGTTTGGTGTGATTATGATAGGTCTTCTTTATATGTTACTTGGCCTTTTTCTCCTACTGTCTTTAATATTCTTTCTTTGTTTAGTAAATTTGGGGTTTTAATTATTATGTGACAGGATGTATTTTGTTCTGGTCCAGTCTGTTTGGAGTTCTGTAAGATTCTTGTATATTCATGGTCATCTCTCTATTTAGATTAGTGAAGTTTTCTTTCATAATTTTATTGAAGATATTTGCTGGCCTATTAAGTTGTAAATGTTCACTCTAATCTGTGCCTATAATCCTTAGGTTTGGTCTTCTCATTGTGTCCTGGATTTCCTGAATATTTTGGGTTACAAGATTTTTGCATTTTACATTTTCTTTAACTGTTATGTCCATGGTTTCTATGATATCTTCAGCATCTGAGATTCTTTCTTCTATCTATTGAATTCTGTTGTTGATATTTGCATCTGTGTCCCCTGATTTCTTCCTAAGGTTTTCTATCTCCAAAGTTGTCTCCCTTTGAGTTTACTTAGTTGTTTCTACTTCTGATTTTAGATCCTGGATGATTTTGCTTAACTCCTTCACTTTCTTGTTTGCGTTTTCCCGTAATTCTTTAAGAGATTATTGTGTTTCCTCTTTCATGACCTCAGCCTGTTTACCAAAGTTCTCTTGTATTTCTTTAAGTCTTTTTTGCATTTCCTCCTTATTGGTTTTTGTATTCTCCTGAATTTCTTTCAATGATTTTTGTTTTTCACTTGTAAGGGCTTATAACTTTTGATCCATTTTCTCCTGAATTTCTTTAAGTATGTCCTTCATGTGTTCCTGTACCAGCTTCACGACCAGTGATGTTAAATCCAAATCTTATTTTTCTGGTATGATATGGTACCCAGGATGTGCTGTTAAAGGAGAATTGGGTTCAGATGCTGCCATATCTCCTTGATTTCTGTTAGTGACATTCCTATGTTTGCCTTTTGCCATCTAGTTCTCACTTGTGTTAGTTGGTCTTGTTGTCAATGCTGGACTCACCAGTGCAAGCTGCCTCTTCCCAGCTGGCGTCTGGTGCACAGCTGACTTCCTGCACTGCCTGTAAGCAGGGTGCTGCAGCCCAGGCTTTTCGGATCCCGAAGCAGACACCTGAAGGCTCATGCTCGGGCCTGCTGGACTCACCAGAGCACACTGACTCCTCCCAGCCAGCCTCCTGGGTGTCCATCTGGCCTCTTGCAGGGCCTAGAGATGTGGTGTTGTAGCCCAGGCTGTTTTGGATCCTGAAGCAGAGATCTGAAGGCTTCTCCCCAGAGGCCTCAGGACTGGAACCTAAGCTCTGTGGGACAGACCCACTGGAGAATGCTGGCTATGTCCTCCCAGTCTGCCTCTGGGTGCACACCGGGCCTCTTGCACTTCCTGGAGTCCGAGTGCTGTGGGCCAGGCTGTTCAGATCCCAAAGCAGACACCTGAAGGCTCCTGCCCATGGCCTGTTTGACTCACCAGAACACACTTACACCTTCCAGCAGGCCTCCCTTGTGCCCCTCTGGCCTCTTGCAGGGCCTGGAGATGTGGTGTTGTAGCCCAGGCTGTTCTGGATCCAGAATCGGAGAGTCCTCAGGACTTCAAATTGTCTTTTTAATTTGAGTTTTCTGTGCCACAGGTTCTTTAGGATATAACTGATCTACTTGTCTGATTTTACTTAATAACAAGTATGGATAAGTTAAAACCTTGAGCTTGTGATAGAATTGTAAATTGCAATTAAGGGAACATTGGCAATTTAAATATTTTTAAATTTCTTTTTGTAATATTAGAGCATGCACATAATTTTGAAGAATAAACTCAGTTTTAAACAATCTATTCTCTTTAAAATTAATATCAAGAGCATTACTTTTACATATAAAGTTTGACTGCCAGGTCTTACCTATAAGTGCATGACAATGCAGCATTTATTGCATCAGTTAAGAGACAATGTTTTAAATTCTATCTCTTATAAGTTTAATTTCTGGGATAAGAGTAATATAAAATATTATCTCAATTTAGAATTTTATTCAGACACTTGTTTTTCTGAATTGGCTCAAGTCACCTGTTTTTAGATAAACTCCAACCATGAGTTACAAATTTTAAGCTAAATATCTGTTCTCAATTCTATAATTTATATACTGTATGTATGTATATATATGTATATAATTTATTCACATATATAAATTAATCCTATTCAAAAACTTATAAATCAATACTCTATAACTGAGACATGAAATGAAGAACATATTTATATCTTAAAAACCAGTCAGGAACAAAAGTGAAGTTGCTATAAACATATTCTTATTTAAACCAGATAAAAGTTTCTTACATTTTATAACTGCAATTTCAAGTGAAAAAGCAACTTGTTACTTGTCGAACCCAATATAAAAAGTCGGAGAGGTTTTTCTAGGAAAAAAACAGTCATCTGGCCTCTTTAAGAGCTGCTTGTGTAGATAGCTAGGCCCTAGCAGGATTTCTCAAATTGTACTTGACTGGCAGCCATAGTGAAGGGTAACTTATCAGTTTCTTTTGTGCAAATTGAAACTGCCCTTTAAACAAGGTAATCTAAATCAAACCTTGGACAGCAAGCAAATACATGTTTAACCATTTTTTTAACCTGAAATGCACAACAATCAATCATTTACACAACAAAATCAAACACAAATTGATAGACACATGTACATATGGTGCAGCAAAGACAGAAAATAGACAGAGGGGGAAGAGAAATTGATGTCACAAAAAGATCCAGATATCCTAACAAAAACAAAGGATATCTCCGATAGAATCCAGGGAGGACGCAGGACATTTTCTGCTTTCCTCTCATCTCCAGTAGACACCTGAAATAGAGAATAACCATTTTCCTTCTTTTGATATAATGTCAACCTTCACTCCCCCCCCTCTCTCTCTCTCTCTCTCTCTCTCTCTCTCTCTCTCTCTTTCTCTCTCTCTGGTCATTACTCAACACCTAACTCTTTATGTCCTTCTCCTTCTTGGAATTCTGCCAGAGAAGTGAGATGAGGCACAATGGCTGTCACTGATAGTTGTTTCCCAGCACTCTGCTTTTATAACTTTTGATCCCTTTTCATATTACACAGATATTATTTACACACTCATCACATTCAATTCCCAAAGCCATGCATAGCAAAAATATACTTGAGCTAAGAATCTTTCTA